>NC_056747.1:1188063263-1188163263 GCF_019279795.1 Protopterus annectens | reverse complement strand
CACCACACTACTGGTGTCCTGCCTCATTTATATGTATACCCATGGTGCATCCCAAACACACGCCTCATAGCTTCACTTACACAGCAGGCATCCATTTACCTGTTGGGAAAAACGCGCTACTACACATGCACCATTCCCTATTTCCTACTGCTCTGGACTCCTGCTGCATGTTGACTCACTCCGAGGATATTCAGACCTCCAAAGCCTATAGTCCTGGCACATAGGTGTGTTCGATTGTCAAGGTGTTCATTTGGTCTTCCGGGTTTAGGCTTGTCCGACTGGGGACCGGGACAGCCCTGTACCTAGTTTAAAGTCAGACTTAGCAAGGGGAGATCGTTCGTCCCACTTATAGCGTCCTACCTGTGCTTGGGGATGCAGAGGTGTGCTCACCTATGGCCATCCTGATATATAACAGCACTAACTATTATGGGGATTTCCTATATTGTGACCATGTTCATTCTTCATATCTACATATATTTATATGCATATATATATATATATATATATATATATGTGTGTGTGTGTGTGTGTGTGTGTGTGTATATATATCGGTCTGTACATAAACATGCATATACACCTACAAGCTCATTTACATTTCCCATACCGTTGAATCACCGCCACCTACCGTTGCGCATACACGCTTGCATACCCGCTTACGTCTCGGGTTGCCACCTTTTCATATGGCCAAAGTGCGGCATTTTCAGGACACACATCAGAATTTACAGGCCGACACATACCCACGGTCAGTACAAAGGTTAGAACTTTACTTATTTGCCTAAATGAACACTTATTCTTGTAGCTGTTTGTTTGCTTAATCTGTTTCTTGTAACTTTGAGTATTTTATATAAATAACTGTTTTATGCAACTGTTACATGAAATATGGGACATATTTCCTACAATCACAGGACATTTGCCATTGTATTATATTTGGTCTGGACACAACTTCCCAAAAAGGGACTGTCCCTCACAAGGTGGGGCAGGTGGTAACCCTACTTACATCTGCTTTACAGCACCTTAAGCACCCTATATCTGACTGCCACTATGCGAATGTGTAAGGTATATATTCCGGATAATGCACGTGGGGAGACGTGCGTCACGGTCAGGTGTTTAATCCCTCGCAAGGTGGGGCAGGTGGTAACCCTACTTATATCTGCTTTAAAGTGCCTTAAGCACCCTATATCCAACTGCCACTATCTGAATGTGTAAAGTATATATTCCCGATAATGGACATGGGGAGACGTGCATCGCAGTCAGGTGTTTAATCCCGGGTCGTAGGTTCTGCAGGACTGGCTGGAGGCTAAGCAGTCTTGTGGAGAACTACTGCTCATACAACTTGTGTCCAGATGTATACAGGACTGGACATCGTGTTGTGACACCAAGTCTAATGTTTAGAACAGATACATATCCCATGAGGGATATCCAAAAATTCTGGGGACCGATGACTATCTTTGCTTTATGGCTGTAAGGTAGGGTTATACATGCAAGGGATACATAGTTTGCAATCCTGAGACTGCCTAGGGTGAGGCTGCCTACTAGATATGGGTAGGGGTCACTATGTGCAGATATGGCCATGCCTATCTAGCAGCCCAAGTATGGCTGGTTTTGGTGGACGGTGAGGAAGGGGGGTGTGCTGTGAAGGGGATGATGGGTATTCAATTATGTATCCAGGTGTGTTGGAGTTGGATGGCTCAGTTCAGGCCAGATAATTATGTGGGTATGTGCCGGTAACATTTATGTACATGTGTATTGCACATTTTAATGTTCACATGTTTGTGGGATTGTATTGCGGATGTGTATATTTGTTCTTTGGTTACCTTCCTGATTCACCCACTGCTCCCTCGTAGACCTCCAATTCACCTGTTGTGTATCCAACCCAGTCTCCCCTTGGTGAATTATTACATTACCCATCAACCTCCAACCCCATATTCCACAAACAACATTCATCCCTTCTCTAGTTGATGGCCCACGGCACAGTCAACAGAACACATTGCGTACACTACATATCTCTGGGACCAATATGGTTGTGGGGTCTACACTAACATTTCAGATCATCCATATGCTGTACTTCATGCACATAGGTACTCACAAATACTTATCTTTCATGACATGGTAGGTAGACCCGGGTAATACCCATTCATCTATGGGCTGTCCTGGCAAGGATGACTTGGACCGTGCATGGGCAGATATTGGATGAATGCTCTGACCATTTGTAGGGTTGCCACCTTTTCATATGACCTGGATGGGACATTTTCGTGGCACACATCTGAGTTTACAGGCCAGCACATACCCACGGTCATTACAAAGGATAGTAATTTAGTTTAATGCCTACATATAAGCTTTTCTATATATTGCTGCGGTAGCGTTGTCGCCTCACAGTAAGACGCTGTGTGGTTCGATTCTCAGCTAGATTGTCTTCTGCGTGGAGACATGCGTGAATGGGCGTACCTTCGTTGAAGGTTGTGCATCAGGGCTGGCAACTCGGCACATAAAAATCAACTGCCAATCATTAGCAGACCGGAGTTCCACTGTGGCGACCCCTAACCAGGAAAAGCCGAAAGACACAACAACAACAACAACAACAACATAAGCTTTTATTGTTGTAGCGGTGTAGTTGCTTATTCTGTTTCGTTTACTTGCTTATTCTGTTTCTTGTAACATATAGGTATTTTATATATGGGCATACGTACTGTATGGGGCTATTACATAACATATGGGACATAATTATGTCCTACTATCGCAGGACATTTCACATTTAGTATGATTTTGGTATGGACACACCTGCCTAGAGGGGGACTGTCCCTCACAATGTGCGACAGGTGGTAACCCAAACCATTGGGCTAGGCTTGGCAATTGGCGGCACACTAACATGATGCGTTTCGCTTACACTTGCTATAACTAGCGACACTACAATGGAATACGGGCACGGGGTTTTAAATATCTTTGTTCGAAGGACAGGGACTCAATATTCAGCTACATGCCTTTGTGTTTACTTCTTATTGTGGTGTTCGCAATGATGTCTTGTATGCTTTGCATACATTTCAGTATCCACGGACACTGACAGGAGTGATTACTATTAGAGGCAGGCTGTACTAGTCAGCATTTTAGCACTTGGACACGCCCCCTGCACTCGTACACATTTCCTATGCACATGGCCGTTACGGCAGCACGCCTTCATTAATATGCATGTGGTGCTGCTGCGCCATCTCTACACCGTGCAGTCGGCGCAAGGCTAACGCCATCCTTGCACCGAGCTTCATGAATCCCAGGGACTGTCAAAAAGAGCAAGTGTTTCAGAGTATAAAAACTAGCATTTTATTGTGCAAAAAAATCCCACAGAAATATTTTGCTGCTGTTCTTATGATTAAATGGTTTAAACAAATATAACAAAAATAGTACAGGATGAAAATCAACATAAAGAGGGATTAATAGTTCTCAATCTTCCATCTCCAAAATGTGGAACACTACTTCTTACAATGTGGAACAAATAAGCAAAATGAGGAACTCTAAATAGCAGCTCCATCTATGAACCTCATAGCATGGCTAATAACTGCTTCTTCATATTTGCAAAACATTCTTCTAATGATTTAATGTGATTCAATATTATTTAGCACAGATATTTGGTAAAAATATCTTAACAATGAATGTGTGGCAGACCCTTTCAACTGGAACAATGTGATACATGGAATGTTTAAGATTTAAAATAAAAAACATTCTTTGCTCATTTTTAGTCATTTGTCTTTCATTTTAAAACTTAATGTAATATTGTGGAGCTTTTTTCCCCAGGCCTCTACTGAAAAAAGGCTACTCAGCTCAAACAGACAATCCTTGTTAACAAATGTAAAATAAGTAAATACATAAATAAATAAATTGTAGTGTGGGAGTTGAGAGATATAATGCACAGTTTAGAAAAAAAAGAAAGGGCATAACAGAAAGCTTTATTTACCTCAGAGAAATCAACCATGTCCAAATGGATTGCATTTTTACAAAAAGTGTGAATGAACACGAGACTCATTCTGAATTTACAAGATGAATGCTTCAGAGTTAAGATGGGAATGCATGTTTTTCGTCAGGCAGGGTGGCGGATGCACACGTATGGCCTAAGGTGTTTATGAGGACAGAAGTAGACTATTCCAAAATGCAGGCGATACCTGTAAGTCAGTTTTAAAGAGTGGAAGTAAATAGGCTACTGTTAAATTAGTATTGAAAGCGTATCTTAGCAGAAGGGAAAACTGAGTTAGCTGGAATAAGTAGTCCCTACCTATGATTCAGAGCTATGCATCTGTATGTCCGTGTTATTAAGCTGCTGCACCACCTCTGGCCAGGTTGCATTGATAGATTAATGGCATAATATGCGACAGTTTAAGTGAATATTGTACATACACTGTATTAGGCTCCACTAGGCCTTTCAGTAGCAGGGAAGGGAATGACATGGAGGAACTGCTAAATAAAGTCTTTTCTATTATACATTTTTTTCCTTTTGGGAAAGCTATTCATTACATCTTAAACCTTACTGAGTTACGCACAGCTCAGCATAATTTAAATAAACCAGGGAACATTTAAGGGTCAATGAAAAATGGCCAAAGCTCCAACCAATTGTGTTTATCTTCCCAGAACTGCAGCAATCACCCACAAATTAAAGGTCTAACCACCACAAGCTCTAGATGACTCACATCACACATCTGACCAAATGTGGATGTTTACTATAGGTTTGAAAAGTGACTGAAAATGCAGCACAGAAATGCAGAAACAGTGATTAATTTAGTATATTTAAAGTTGCAGGGATATCCAAGTATACCTTTGTGTAAATCATTTATTTTACTTTTTTTTCCACTGGAATAGGGAGTAAGTTTATTTTTTTAGATCAAACAGATTGTGATTAATGGCCCTGCTGATAAAGCGCTGTGTGTGTGTGTGTGTGTGTGTGTGTGTGTGTGTGTGTGTGTGTGTGTGTGTGTGTGTGTCTGCATATATATGTTGATGCTGGCATTATAACAATGCTAATTACAGATTAACTGTTGAAATGACGGAACTGAAGCTCATTGGCTGGGATTCATAATGGTGCAATGCTAAAACCAGGCGGCTGACTGCATAAAGGGGCAGAAAGCTACTTAGATGTAACAGGCATGAAACAGTGCTAGCTTAGTGAGTGTAAAGTCACATAATAAAGTAGGCACATAGCATTAGCAGGTAGTATAGTGCTGTAGTAAGACACTGGAGGAGCAGCGCTACCATACTATAAATGGGGGTCATGCATGGCATCCTAAAAAAAACATACCTTTGCACCAAAGACTGTATGTATGACACACAGATCATGTAGAATAGCATAGTGCAGAGCTGTATAAGAGCAGCTTTGTGGGCATGCACACCCATGTACCCAACCTATTCATCATGTAAGTGGGGAAGAAAGGGGTAGACAGGAAAGTAGGAAATTAGAGTATATTACCAGGGAGGAAACACAAGAATGAGCAGTAAGGAACAGGAGTCAAGATGAAGGGATAGATCCCATTTTCAGTATTAAAAGAGAAGGGCAGAAGGAAAATGTAATAAGGTATAATTCAGGGAGAAATGCAGGTGCAGACAGACAAATAGGCAGAAATATAGACAGATGGAGTAGTGAGCATGCAAAGGGTGGGCTGGACAGTGGATGGAAGCAGACACAGTGTACACAAGTGGCGATTGAGATGGCTGGGCCACTAACAAGGTACTGGCAAAGACAGAGAAGCAAAAGGCATCGCCAGGAAGGGGATAGGGTGACTGCTGGCACAGCTGGCAGCCAGAATGGCCCAGAGAGTCATATTTTCTGGTATTATACACCTAGGGCCCCAGTATGATTCACCTGTTGCTTCTCTGGTGGCTTTATGGCATGGGCCTACTGATCATGTCACTTTAGTATGTACTCCATGTTGCTTACGTGTGCATCCACCTACCAGCACACCTCAGCAGCCATTATCCTTTACACCTTACATCACCACAGGTAACAGGTGGCATCCCCATTTAGCTTCAGAAAAGGAGTGTCATTGCCCCCCCCCACATACACACACACACACACACACACACACACACACACACACACACACACACACACACACACACACGGAAACACACACACTTCCTAAAAGGCTGCGACAGAAGGCACTACCAAATTCTCATACATCACTTCCAGGAGAGGAGCTTTCACTCCCCCATGATGTAGACTGAGAGGGCCCATAGTGACCCAGCTGCAGGTACCCAAGGTGAGCATGAAGATGACACCTCCTTTGCCTTAACTTTACCTGCATATGGAAGATGGTGGGATGAGGATGGCAAGACATTGATTTGAACAGCATTGTAGTTGTAAGCTGGAAGACTGTACAGCACAAACACATCTCACTGCCTGCAGAACTACTTTCTGTGACAGCCAAACATATTTAAATTACACTTCTCAATAGCTGTCAAACATATTTAAATGATACTTCTCAGCAGCTGTAAATCAAAGGAAGTACCATTAAGCATACATGAACAACACTAAAACTGGAATAATCACCAGCGCACTCTGACCTTCTCAAGGGTGCACTTATGATTTTAAGATTAAAGGTAGATAATGTTACCACTGTGGCCACAGCTTCCCAAAGCATGCACAGTGCCATTTTCCAAAACGAATATGAATTATTCTTGTGTTAGTCATGCTGCTGTTTTTCCTCGCATTCCATAGGATGCAGCCAGTAACAAGTGATACAACATTGCATGTACCTTCTTATAAATTCTTATACTGAATGAATGAATGGATGGATAAATGAATGTAGAAGTGTATATGTGAATAAATTTAATCCACAGTTGTTTACTCACTAAGGATATCAGCAATAGTTTAAAGTACTTCTCTTTTTCAGTTGGAAACCATTGATATTTCTCTCTTGCCTTCCCTACATTGAAAGATGAGTAGTCACTCCATCACCAAAAAGGAACATATCTCCTTGTGACAGGCTACCAATAATGACACTAGGGTGGTATTTTAAAGTGCAACCATGCCCAAAAGCTGAAAAAGCACTTTTTGTCATATCTTTTCTACAGTATTGATGTCCATTCTCAATTTTAGTTAGTATTTTCTAATTTGTTATACCCCAACAATAGTCTGGTGGAGGCTTCTGTACTGCACAGTTTGGTTTTACATGTAATGTTTTTACCTCACTGGTATAATTATGTGGGAATGTAGACACTACTGTTGTGAGAAGAAAATTTACCCTTGTTAACACATCTCCAATATCCTGCATTGAAAGTACACTGACTTTGGGTTTCCTATAATTATCATGCCTCACTTAATCAACACATGATTATTCAACTCAAAAACATACAAAACTTTGGGAGGTTGTTATTCAAAGCAGTGACACTCCAAAGACCAGAAACCACAAAACATTTCTGAAAGAAACAAGACCTACGTTCTGAACTAGATAGATGGGTCACATGTACATGGCTGAAATGCACTCATCTGGAATGCATTTTTTAATAAAAACTATTGAACGGAATTCAGTATAAAAAAGAGTGCATGTAATAGTGGTATTTCTGCATAATCACTGAACCGAGAAGATAAGAGAATTTTCCCTTTTCTCCAGTATTGTGAAGTCACAGCGGTGGTATATTTAAATTACTGGGAGCATGGATAATGCAGTCTCCCATGTTGGGATATTGGGGGGGATTACCTCCTTGCAAATAATGGTTGTATAAGTGCCTTGCTTCAATAATTCTGTCCTTTGAAACCTTTGACACCATTTATTCAATGGAGACAGGTAATACAGGTGTGCAAGATCGACAATCCCCGGGTAAAGGAATATTTCCTTTTCCTGGGGATTGTGCGATCTCAGAGTTAATATACATATAATTAGCAGGGGGTGTGAGGGGTGCAGGAGGCTTGCCCACCTGCAAAAACAATTGCTGTTAGTTTAGTCCTCTCCAGGGTGATCCCCAGAGCATGCAAAGAATGTTTTGCTTTTTTCCAGTAGACATTCTGACATCAATTTCCTGGGTGTCGGCATTCTGATGTTCTAGACCACATATATATATATATATATATATATATATATATATATACACACACACACACACACACACACACACACACACACACACACACACACACACACACACACACACACACACACACACATTAACTTAGAGAAGAGGGAGAAAGTGATAAAATACTTGCTGTTCTCCAAGTCTGACAGTCATTGCAAGATGCCAATAACTTTCCAGTGGTGACATTTTAAGCATCAGTCAAGTAGCTACTGAAAGACAGTAGACATTCATTTCAATTCCTGTATTTTTGACTGTCACTGGTAATTGTATCTGTTTCTACAATAACATCAAACATGGACTTAGAATAAAGGCATATGCACAACACAAGAAGGTAACAGTGGAAGAAGAGGTGGAAAGTGACAAAATAAACAAATATAGGCAGTGACAGCCTTACAAAAACAGTAGAAGATAATATATATGTTGATTCACAAAATACGTGGCTAAACCCAAAGTAGAAAAAAAAAAACATAGCACAAGACAATCCACTAGTATCCTCAAACATGTCTCAGCATAGGAGAGCAGACACACTGTATGATGCTAGCTAAAAGGGAGACAATGTATTCTTGTGCAAGTTTCAATTAATTTTAACAGTATATGCTCAAATTCCTCACTGCTGCAGTAGCCTTTAGGCTACATGAGTCCCATCCTGTCTAGGATAAAACAACCAGCCAGTGTCACAAAGTTTTGGCTCCCTCCCACTCATTCACTTTGAATGCTGACTGGCTAGCCTCAAGGAGGAAAATCAGCAATCAGAATAAATCTCTCTTCAGGACCTTTCTGTCCATGCAGAGGTAGAGAATAGTCTACAAGTCCTGGACTTGTAAAACATATAGGGGGTAGATCATTTCACCACTGCAGTACAGTTTAGGCTATATGGGTAGATTATCAAAGCCTATCCTACCTGGAAGGAGGAAGAACATGGATCCAGGAGCCTCTGGAGAATGGTCCTAGCAAAGCCTGTCTAATTTGTAATATTTTGTAAAAGTATATACAGATGACCATGTAGCTCCTCCAGAAAGCTTCTAGAGTCTGCCCCTTTCCAGTATGACATTGAAGAAGACAAGGCTCTAGCAGAATGTGCCTTAATACTGCCTGAAATGGATTTAGCATAGCGGGTTTAACAAAAGCAGATAGCAGGGGATAATCACCTGGAAAATGTCTGCTTAGACACAAGACATTCCTTCTTTGCAACTGATCAGCTTTTCTAAAGGACTTAGTTCTGCTAAGATAGTACTTAAGCTGCCTACGCATGTCCACTATACGCAGATTCCTTTCTTCCTGGTTTTTAGAATCTGGATAGAAAACTGGGAGATTGATAGCTTAACTCGAGAAAAACTGTGAAACTACTTTTGGCCTAAAAGAGAGGTTTGTTCTTAATGAGGCCCTATCCCTATGGAATATAAGATAGGAGCGCTTGCAACTTATATACTCTTCTTGCAGATGTCAGAGTAACGAGAAATACAGTTTTCCAAGTCATGAACCTCAAATCAGCCTGATAAGCAGGTTCAAATGGAAACATAGTTAACTTTTCCAGCACATATTTAAGATCCCAAGGATGAGCAACCTGCAATCTTAGGTATAAAACTCCTTTCAGAAACTGTTTTACCACAAACAAAGAAGAAAGAGGAGGATTCATGACAAACATGCTGAAAAATTAACATTTGTAGTGCAATAAGCTAGGCAACAGGATAGTAACTCACAGAAATATTTCAGCCAATATATGATTTTCTAACAGAAGGTTTTCTTGCCTCCTTAAATACCTGCTTTACATCCTCATGAAATAAGTGCCTAACAGGAATCAAAACTGAATTATCCAGGGAGTTTTTTTGAAGTTGTTTGAGATCAGGGTGCATCAAACTCCCACTGTCTTGTGTGAGTAGATCTAGACTGTGAGCAAGCTTGTAGTAGTTACCCTTGGCGAATTCCATAAGAAGGGAGAACCAATGATGCCTGGGCTAAAACAGAGTCATCATATTTATTTTTGGGGAGTCCTTCTGAAAGGATAAAATCCCACCTTCTACTCTGTCAGAATTATTCAGAATATCAGTGAAAAAGGTGGACATGCATAAAGAAACATTCCCATTCTTGGAAATGAAAAGGCTTGCTTGCATGGAGCCCTGACTCAAAAGTTGCTTAGTTGTCTGTTCTGAAAGGAAGTAAACAAATCTATCTGAGATGTTTTCTACAACTGAATCCATTACTGAAAGATCCCCTCATTCAATTTCCATTTGTGATGGTCTGTCCTAGATCTGTTCAGCTTGTCTGCCACTACATTTTGCTCTAACAAAATGTAAGATACTTGGAGGGTTATGGAATGCTGTGCAGCTAACTCTCGGGCTACAGTGGCCAGCCTGCACAGAGGGTCCAAATGGAGAGACGAAATTCAACTACAGGTGGTACCTCACAATTCAACCACCTTGCAACTCAACCGTTTCACAATTCACCCATGCTATCAGCTGCCCAGGCATGCTACAATTCAACCTCCATCTCACAATTCGACCCAGGAAGGAGGCTAATAAGTTGTTCATTGTTTCCTGTTGTTGTGTTATTTATGTAGTGCAGTTGTTTCTTTTATGTGTTGCGAAGAAGTGAATAAATGAGGCCAAAGAAGAGTGATACTGGCAGGAAAAATAAGTAACTGAGCATTGAAAAGAAGAAATCATAGGTAAAATTGAGAGAGGAGGCAAAATAGGATAGCTAGCAGAACAGTATGGCATGCCTAGGTCTACTGTCTCAACATTTTGGAAAAATAGAGACAGCATCATGGGTGCTAAGGTGTCAAAAGCAGCAACAAAGGTTTTGGACAAACACAGAAAAACAATTCATGAAAATATGGAGAAGATGCTTCTTGTTTTGATCCAGGAGAGGCAGAAGAAGGAAGATCCAAACACTCAGACCATGATCTGTGAAAAAGCTAAGCTCCTCTTTGAAGACCTACAAAAAACACCAGGGAGTAGCTCATAGCAAACAGAGGAATTTAAAGCAAGTACGGGATGGTTCCACATTTTTAAAAAATAAGCGGCATCCACAGAGTTCTGAGACGAGAAGAGGCAGCTAGTGCTGACAAAGAAGTTGCACAGAAATTTGTCAAGGAATTTGAAGAATTTATAGAGAGAGAAGGCTTTTTAATTGCAATGAAACTAGGCTTTTCTGAAAGAGATTGCCAAGTAGGACTTACTTAACCCAAGAAGAAGCTAGGATTCCAGGTCACAAGCCCATGAAAGACTGGCTCACACTCCTGTTGGCAGCAAACACCAGTGGAGACCTCCAGCTGAAGCCTCTGCTGGTGTACCACTCAGAAAACCCAAGATGTTTGGAAAAAAATATTATAAAATCAAAACTACCTGTAATGTGGAAATCAAACACCAAAGCTTGGGTAGACCAGTCAGTTTTCAAGGATTGGATTTTTGAGGAGTTTCCTCCAAGTCTAAAGAAGTACCTGACACAGAACAATTTGCCAATGAAAGCTCTTCTGCTTCTGGACAATGCCTCGGCCCACCCATGAGAGTTAGAGGAAATTCTTCAGATAGACTATGATTTCATCAAGGTACAGCTCCTGCCTCCCAACACAACTTCTCTCATTCAACCTATGGATCAACAACTCAATGCCTGCTTCAAGAAGCTCTGCACAAAAGCACTCTTCTCAAGGCTCTTCAACATGATCCATTCTTCAGACAAAACACTGAAGGCATTCTGGAAGACTGAGTTCAACATTCTTCATGCCATATCATTCATCAAAAGTGCTTGGGATGGAGTGTCATAGATAGCCCTTCGTGCAACCTGGAGGAAACTGGTTCCTTCCTTTTCCCACACAGAGCACCTGGACATAGGGGAAGTGGATGCGGAGGAACTGCTACAAGACCATGACAACAAGCTCACAATGGAGGAACTTACAGAACTTTGCGATGGGCAGTTCAAAGAAAAAGAAAGGGAAATTTCTTCTGAAGATGAGGACACCAGGGAAAAAGGATCTATGCCAACAGCTTGCATTAAATAACTGTTATCCAACTGGAAGAAGGTGCAGGCTACAGTCTTTGAGTGGCACCCCAACACAGGCAAGGTTAACAGGATGACAGACTTGTTTAACAACACAATCATGCACCACTTCAAGACCATCCTGAAAAAGAGGGAGAGACAAGTTGCCCTGGACAAATTTTTTTCATCTACATCTACCAATAAACAGAGGGAACAGGCAGGACAGGGTGAAGAAGACTCCCCTTCCAACAACTAAAGACTAAGTGGACTCTGTAAATAATGTCAATATAGTGACTCGTGTTCAGTTTTTGGCATGGACACTGGTGGGGTTGGACAGAGAGAATGGGCACAAGTGTATGATGTCGACTCACCTGAATGAATGAGCCAAGTAGGGGAGCCACTGAGCAAAGTCCTGGAGAGAGATTTAAAAAACAGACACACCAGTATACACTGTTGTTGTTGTTTGACTTTTGGCTTTTCCCGGTTAGAGGTCGCCACAGCGGAACTCCAGTCCGCTAATGATTGGCAGTTTTATGTTGTTGAGTTGCCAGCCCGACACCCAACCTTCAATGAAGGCACGCCCATTCAACACATGTCTTTCGAATGCCCACTCGACCGCGGGGAGGACATGCATTGTGTGTTATTTCTTTTGAGGGTATGGATCGGAAACATGTTTTAAGTTATAATTTATATCACATTAAAGTGGACTAAAAACATTAATCATAATCAGAGGCAACAAATATTCATTTCATAACTGCTATCGCACAATGATGTAATAAGCATGCATTTTAGCTGGACAAGAAACATGTTAGCCTGCATTCTTAGATGGATTTAACATCAAATAAATTTGTATGTGACATGTGAGCCATAGTTTTAGGAATGTGCAGTAGTCCTCCATTCCTCCTCGATATCTCTTCTACATCCTCTCCTCCATTTAAGAAACTTTCTACACTTCAAATCATGATGAGCTATATTTTTTTTTATTTTTTTTTTTTAGTGTATTTTTTAATTTTGTTTGGGATGGGAACAAATTAAACCATTTTCCATACATTTGTATGGGAAATGGTGTCTCGGAACAGATTACGATTGAATTGTGAGGTGCCACCTGTAATAAACTAAAGATCTGAATGGATAGATGATAAAAATTAAAAAAAAAAACAAGAAGCAAAGGAATGTAATATTGCAGGAATTTAATTCATCAAGTCTTGGTGAGCACCTTCACGAGGTGGACCCTGTTTTTACAAAATCTCACCAAAACAACACTAATATATAGACTGTATTTTATATAGCATATATCATGGCCAGAAGTAGGTTAACAACTAAAAAGACAGCTGGGTGCTCAAGTTCCAGGATACAAAAGTGTCCATTCCTAGTATGTGCACTGGTGCCAGGAATGGAAAAAAAATGACAGTGTAGAATCCCCAAGACATGAAAACATTCTTACAATGGGGTTAGAAAAGGCCCGGGGGTAGGATGGTCCCCTTATTGTAGAAGGAAGTAGTATTTCACAAAAACACAAAACTGGCAGGCCAAAAAACAGCCACAAATATAACAGAGTAGACTACTGAGGATAAGAAAGAAATTATGTATTGCTACTATTATGCAATAAGCTGAGAGTTTTCAGATAGAAGATATTTAAAAAGATTAAAAGAGAAATTAGATAAAAGAAAAATACTTGCACAAGAAAAACCATGAAAAGCTTCAAATGCAAATTTGTGTTTATTAATACAATAGATCCATGAAAAACATTATATAGACTAAGAAACTTTGGGCCATTTGGAAAAATAAGAGACCAAGGAGGTGCGAAAATACAAAAGAACAAAACCTATTGATTTTTGAAAGATGTAAAAAAGAAACATGGACATGGGAAAGAAACAGAGATCTGATATGGTACAATATTTATGCAGAGGAGAAAGCCAAATTAATTGATACAAAAAAAAGCAATTCCAAAGTTATTTCAAGAAAAATACAGGCAAAGGCACTCAGGTATGGAAAATTTCATTATACAAAACATAAGACCACAAAGGGGGAACAGAGAATAGAAGATTAATAAAGCTGAAGTTAAACAGAAGCTAAAGTTATAAAATACCTGCAAAGTGAAGGATTTAGTGTAGAAAGTCTAACACAGGTTATGCGCAGCATGACTGAACAATGAGTCCCCAAAGTAAGGAAAAACAGGTGGAGCGGGAGACATCTGAACAAGAATATAGACATGTGAAAGGCAAAGAGATTTCAACTGGTGCAATATTTATGCAAAGAAAAAAGCAAAACTAATCAATATAAAAAGCAGCACAAATGACATTTGAAGAGAAATATGGGCAAAGGCATCTGGATATGGAAAATTTCACAATACAAAAAGGTAAGAACACAAAGAGAGAAAGTAAAACAGAGGATTAGTAAACAGAGACATTAAAGAACTAGAAACTGAAATTATGGAGTGGAGAAGGACTTCATGTAGAAAATCCAACTCTCGTAATGTCACAGCATGATGGAACAATGATTCTCAAATTAAGAAGAAACAGGTGGAACGGGAAGCAGCTAATCACTTGCTACATGAAGATACTCTGCAGCCTTCAGTAGAAAACCAGTACAAAAGTTCAGTTGTGGTTACACAGCAAGGGAAGGACCAGGAAACAGTTGCAACCCTGATGCAGTCAATGCTGTAGAGTGATAAGCCAGTGAGTTCCCGTATAAAAGAGCAACAGATGACTCAGGATGCAGTTCAAGAGAATATGTTACAGGAAGATAATTTGGAGCTTTCCGTAGAATGCCCACAAGAAACAGCAAAGAATGTGATTGATTTATTAGAGATGGATGGACATATTAAGATCGATGAAATAAATAGATTACAGAAAGTTAATAAGGCCCAAAATGATAGAAGTCATAAAACAAATGAACACAACAATCTTAACTATTAACAGAAATTCATGTGATATCACAGAAGTAAATCAGATATATTACTGTGTAACTACAAAAATAAAGAGCAGTAAAAGAAAGAAAGCTAAGAAATCAAATGCCATAAGGGAAGAAGTGAATAGAGAAAAACTGCAGTTGCGTAAAATCTTACCATAATGGTAGATGTCCTTGCCTTCACTGCTGCAGTATTCTTTACCATATGGGATTCCCTGCCACAGAAGCACAAACGTCCAGCCAGTCTACCAAAGACTATTTTTTGCATATTTAAAAGGTACGCCGAATTTCACCCAAATGCTCCTTGTGTAGCATAGGGCATAAAGGTCATGTTCAGGCCTATCATAAACAGAAATGATTGCCCCAGTAGGAACACCAGTCCAAGGAACCCAAGAGGCATTCTGTACACCCAGGAAGGCAAGAGACTATGTGGATGGAGGGAGGGAGCAAGAAGACAAGGACATCTACCGTTATGGTATGATTTTACACAACTATACTATGTCCTTACATTCACTGCTGCAGTATTCTTTACTATATGAGAGAGTGCCAAAGCTCAAGACGAAACTAGGGAGGGGAAGGAGCAGAAGATTCCCCTAAAAAGCCATGAAGAACGGACCAGTAAAACCAGCCCTAGCTCTAGAGATACCATCTAACTCATAGGGCTTGGTAAAGATATGCACAGAAGTCCAGGTAGCTGCTTCACAACTAGAATTAGTATCTAAGCCCTTGAAAAAGCACCAGAAGAAGCCACAGCTCTAGTTGAATGAGCCTTAACTGAAGAAGGAAGGCTCTTGCCATGAAAAGTGTAACAGAAGGAAATAGCCTTATAATTCCAAGAAGAAATAGTTTGCTTGGATACAGCAAGTCCCAAAGATCCAGGATGAAAAGAAACAAATAACTGATTAGATTTTCTAATAGCCTTAGTCTTATCCAAATAAACCCTGAGTTGCCTATGCACATCCATAGTATGCATCACCCTCTCACTGTCTTGTGGAGAGGAGAAAAAAGTAGGCAAATTAATAGACTGGTTAAGCGAAAGCTCATTAACCACCTTAGGTGTAAGAGAAGGGTTAGTGCGCAAGGACACTCTGTCCTCATGAAAGCTCAAAAAAAGGAGGATAAGCCAATAGGGCCTGCAACTCACATACCTGTCTGGCAGAAGTAAGAGCTAACAAAAGAACAGTCTTCCAAGAACAATGATATAAGGAGGATGAAGCAGCAGGTTCAAAAGGAGCCTGATTCAGCTTCTCCAAAACAAAGTTAAGATACCAGGGAGCAGGTTTCTTGGGAGGTCTAATGTTAAGGACACCTTTAAGAAATAGTTTCACCTCAAATCTATAAGCTAGAGGAGGAAAAAAAGACAAACAAGCAGAGATAGCTGATGAATGGGCCTTAATAGAAGAATAGGCCAAATCAGCATTGAGCAACTCACACAAATAAGAGAGAACCAAAGGAACATCCTCAGTAAGTAGGTCCAGGATGCGAGACAGACACCAAATAGAAAACCTATTTCATTTGGATAAGTAGGATTTCCTACTAGAATATTTCCTGGCCTTCTGCAGGACTTGCAGCATGTCTTCTCAAAACAGGTGTCTATAAGGAATCAAAATCCTATCACCCAAAGTGTCAGTTGAAGTGTGGATATGTGAGGATGGATGAGAGATCCCTTGTTTTGTGTGATTAGATCCACCCTGTGAGGCAACATGTGATGATTGCCCTTGGCTAGATGCAAAAGTAGAGGGAACCAGCGCAGTCGGAGCCAAAAAGGAGTCACCAACAAAATTTTGGGAGCATCCTGTTGAATTCTGACAGGACTTTCGGAATGAGAGGAAAAAGAGGGAATGCCTAAAGAGACATCCCCTTCCAAGAAAATGAGAGGACATCCACCTTCTATACTAGAGGACCTGGGACTCTGGTACAAACAGAGGAAGTTGTCTGTTCAGAGGGGAGGCAAAAAGATCCACTTGAGGAGTACCCCATTGGTGGATAATGTCCAGAAACACATTCCTGTGAAGCATCCATTCATGGGACTGAGTTAAGGACCTGCTCAGAGTGTCTGCCACAACATTTTGACCAGAAGGGATATAAACTGCCTGAAGAGTCACTTGATACTTGACAGCAAGATCCCATACCAGAAGTGCCAACCGGCAAAGAAGATAAGATCTTGTTCCTCCCTGTTTGTTGATATACCGCATCACTGTAGTATTGTCTGTGAACACCTTGAGAGGCCCTGGACCGAAAAGAGGATGAAAGGCCTGAAGAGCCAGAATAAGAGTTTTCAGCTCTTTGACATTGATGTGCTCCTTCTACTGATGAGGCAATCACACCCCCTGTACCTTCAGGGAGCCAAATGTTACCTCCCATGCCATGTCTGAAGCATCTGTGAACAATTCCTGAGAGGGAAGAGGGGGATGAAAAGGAATCTCTGGATTCAGAGACAATTGCTGAATCCAACACTGAAGTTCCTTTCTGACACAAGAAAGAAAAGGAACCAAAAAGCCCTAAAAGCTAGGGTAGCAGAAGTGTAAACCTTCTTACCCAACCTCTCCATAGTTCTGCTGTCCTTGTCAGAGGACAACTTGGGTGAAATAACCAATTGAGACAGCTTATCAGAGACCACAGTCACTACAGAGGGGGTCAGCAGCAGGGCATTTATATAAGAAAGAACAATCCTCAGGCACCCTAAAAACCTGTCATGCTTCTTGGGAGCAGGGGGCAGAGAAAAAGGCACATAACAGGCAATGGAAAAAACATTCAGTTAAGCAACCAAAACAGGATGAATAGCCACAGGCTTAGGGGAGTCCAACTCATAGTATCTCTTATGGATATCAGAGACCTGAGCACAAACCCACTTAAAAAAATCCATCATCCTAGAGAGTGTGTCCCTAAAGAAAATTTTCTCAAAATGAACATCTGGGCTAATAGATTCCTCCTCCTCTGACCCAAAGTCCAAAGGAGAATGAATTTGAGTAGAATAAGTCAGGGATTCATTATCAGAATCTGACTCATCCTCAGAAGAATCTTGTTCTCTAGGCCTTTTAAGGGGAATAGAGGACCAAGGAGAAGCAGGAACCGAAACCTCTTGAGGAGGTTTTAAGGACATTAAAGTAATAAACAGCCCCTGAGTGAAGGCCTACCACTCACTCTGTGGATCCCTAGGAGCAGAAGAAACATGTTCAGATTTCATGATGTAAGATCTTGGTTCTTCACAAAGGATTTTGACAATTCCCACTAGATCATATCCTTTAGATGTTTGCATTCTCACAACTTCTCCTTGTCTTAATGGTTTAAAAAGTTTGCTGGACTTATTGTAGTACAACTTTTCTGACTGATGTTTTCTCGAAAGTTGAGCCTTGACCATTCTGTTGTTCTTTACATTTGGTACTATCAGTTGTTTACTGATCAGTAAAGTTGTTCTCGTCTGTCTGTACATTAACTTCTGAGCAGGTGAATCAAGCAAGTTTTTTGAGGAATTTTTCTGAGATTGAGTAAGTTAAGAAAAACATCGGTACCATCCTTCTTTTGGATTTCTCCAACAAATGTTTCACACTTTGAACTGCACGCTCAGCTAATCCATTGGACTGTGGAGACTCAGGACTACTAGTAACATGGACAAAGTCCCAAGACTGCAAATTTCTTAAACTGCTGACTTGTAAACTGTGCACCATTGTCAGAAATAATTGTGCAGACTACCATGGACAAAAAAATGCCTCTTCAGTTTAGTAATGACTGTGCTGGATGTTAAGTTAGGGAGAAGGTCAATTTTATACCAATTTGACTAAGAGTCTGCTAATACTAATTAATGTTGACCATTCCATTCAAAAATATCAGTAGCAACCGTCGACCATGGTAATTCAGGAATCTGATTTAGCTGAAGTGGTTCTTTTTGTTGGTGCAATTTAGTACTATTGCAAATTGAACATGCTAGAGTTTCCTTCTCTATATATTTTGACATAGAAGGCCAAAATACAATGCCTCTTGCCCTTCTTTTGGTTGAATCAGTACTCGGTTGACCATGATGCAAAATTCTGATATATTACTGTTGTAATACTTTAGGAATTACCACTTTATGACCTTTCATGATGATTCCATCTTCCATCATGAGCTCATCTCTGTAAGGAAAATACTTCTGTATGTCAAGTGGTAGACTAGTTTGTCATGCTGGCCATCCTTGACTGATAAAATGTTGCAGTTTCTGGAGAACTGGGTCTGAGGCTGTGTAATTTCTAAGTTCATCAAGATGTGATGATGAAAAATGTTTGACTTCCATGACTTCAAATTCTGCTTTCTCGTTTTCATGTTGCTCTGTTGTTTGTCTGGGTGCTCGTGACAAAGCATCTGCAAGGTATAGATATCTGCTTTTGTATACACTACATTGAAATTGTATTTTTGCAATTTTAACGTCATGAGTTGCAGGCATGCTGGTGCTGTATGTATTGGCTTTTTCAGAATTGTCAATAGAGGTTGATGATCAGTTTCTATTTGAATAGGTCTTCCATAAATATAATCACTGAACTTCGAACATGCGAACACAACTGCCAAAAGCTCTTTATTTGTGCATAATTCATTTCTGTTTGGGTTAAATGTCTGGATGCATAGGCTACTGGTATGCCTTCCTGAAGACATGCTGCACCAATGCCATACTTTGAAGGATCACATGAAAGAGTTACTGGTTTGTGAACATCATAATATCACAATCTGGGTGGACTGGCAATTTTCTTCTTCAGAATATCAAGTGCTCTTTGGTGTTGTTCCAACCAAGACCAGTTTACATTTTTGTGTCCCAACGCACAGAAGGGTGTTGAAAGGTCACTCAAATCTGGGATGAACTTTCCTAAATAGTTGACCATACCAAGAAAACTTTGTAAAGATGTGAAATTCTCTGGAAATGGCATATCCAGAAAAGCTGCTTGCTTAGACTGGTCTGGTTGTAAGCCAGAACTGGTAGACAAATGTGCCACATAAGTAACTTCTTTCAATTTGAATTTGCATTTCTGAAGATTCAAGATTAAGACTGACTTCATGTGCATGGTCTAGAACTTTCCTGAGATTCCTAGCAGGTTCATCTTCACCATTGCCCCTTACAATAATGTTGTCTACTATGATAGTACATGGATAACCAGAAAAAATGTGCTTGATTGCATGTTGAAAGACTTCACTGTCAGAATTTAGCCCAAATGGTATTCTCAAAAATCTATATCTTCCAAATGGTGTATTGAAAGTGGTTAATAATGAAGATCTGCAATCAAGCGAAATTTGTCAAAAGGAACTTTTTGCATCTAAGACTGAAAAAATAGTGGCATTTGGCATGAGAGCGGCTACTTCTTCTACCATATATATTGGATGATGAGGACATTTACGTGCTTTGTTTAAATCTCTATAATCAATACATATTTGAATATCTTCTGAGCTTTTCTTAAGAGCTACGACCATGGAGGATACCCATTCAGTTGGTTCTTCTACTGGAGTAAGGACATCTAAATTTACCATTATGTCAAGTTCTGCTTTTACTTTGTTCTGGATTGCTACTGGAATCTTACTAGCTAGCCTGACAAATGGGCTTACTTTATGGTTTAACTTCATGGAATATGTGACTGGAAATTTGCCAAGCTCATCTTAGAAAATATCAGCATGTTCTCAAAAATTTTTCTGTGTAAACCTATCTTTGTTCATACTTACATAGTGGACCTCTTTATTAAATTAAATCAGTCCCATTCTCAAACTGTCCTTGAGACCTAACAGTGACTGCACGTGTCTTTTGACTATGGACAACTGCAAGTCATAGCTGTTCCCAGCATAATGGCATGTAAGCACTACTGCACCATCAGTTTGGATCTCTTTACCACCATAACCAACTAGTTTTGCGCACTTTGCTGAATCAAGTTTCTAACCAGCTCTTACTTTGGCAAAGATTTGTGTTGATATAACATTGCACTTAGATCCAATGTCTACTTTAAGCTATACAGGTTTCCCGTTACACTGAACAGTACAAAATATTTCACTCTTTACTGCCAACCAATAATCTATTGTGTTAACTGTTTCATCAATCACAGAGACACCATCAACATAGAAAGTTTGCTCACAGCTCTCTATCTGACCTACTTGTTTCTTTGGAAACTCTCTTTTAATAAAAGTATGTGTCACTTTAGACTTGCAAAGCCTTTTGAAATGATTCCACTTTTTACATTTGCGACATTCCTGACCAAAAGCTAAGCACTTCTTTCGTTTAGTTTCATGACTGCCTCCACAATTACGACAGTTAGCAATAAGGTTGTTTGTTGTGGCCCCATTTGGTTTATAGTTAGGGTTAGAAGCTGCCACACCCTTCAATTTATATTTCTTTTTCATCTCAGCTTTTTGTTATACACTATCAACATTCACACTGGTAGACACTATATGCATGCTTTTCTCATTCCTAAGCATAATTGTGTGCTTTTCTGTAAGCTCATGTAGTTGACAAATCTCTATGGATTTGTTTAATGTTTATCACTGTCTCAAAGCAAAATCTTTCTCACTGCATCATTATTAACACCACACACAAACCTGTCTTTTATCATCTCATCTTGTAAATCACCAAATCTGCACATTTTAGCTTTATTTCTCAAGTTAGTAACATATGCTGCTAAAACCAGGATTTTAATTTCTTGTGTAAAATATGTGGCTTTCCAGTGTAAGATTCATTTGAGGCTTACACGTTTCTTTAAATTTGCATTTTAAGCACTCAGGGTCTTCCCGCATTTCAGCTTGTATCACAATATGGGGGTTCTCCCAATCCCCTGCATGCACAAATGAACATTCCCTCTCAATGGCTTTTGAGCCAGCTAAATTAATGCTCTTGTACGTGCATCTTTATCAGAAAATGCAGCATGTACGAAAATATCATATTCTTGCTCAAACACTCTCCAATTCTCAGCAATAAGCAGTAATTATGTCCAAGAAACATAGCAATCTCTCTGAAATGGCTTCGTTTAACACTGTAAACACTGTGGTCATTTCAGAAACTTCGGATACTTCGAATAGCTTTAGTTAATGTGAAAAAGTAGAACATTACAAAGAAATGTAGTCGTTTTAGCTTTTTTGTACAAAATTATTTTGAACAGTTTTGTATTTATTTCAAATACTTTTATCAGTATGTTGCAATTTCGGACATTTCGTTTATCTTGGTAATTATTTCAAATGTTTTGAATGCTTTGCCAAATAACTGGCGACTGAAAAATCATTTAACCGAGTTTAAGTACCTTGAATAACCACAGACTTGTTTGCGAGTTGACTCCTGTATGTTCCTCCACTTCTGTGTGCCTCATGGTTTGTGAGCTGCTTCAATTTTGGATCCCACTTTTGACACCATCTTGTGTATTCAAAAGAGACAATAAAGCATTATAATGGGTTCAAGATATTTGCTGTACATAAACACATCAGGAACTGTAACCGGAACATGTACTTAAGCTAACTGACTCACTTACTATTTCAAACACACTCGCATGTTCATCTCTATTCATGCCTGCATTCACTCTGACTGATTGTACAAAATGGGACTGATCTTGCACGTGCTCAGTAACTTATATGCAAGTGTATCTATCTACAATGGCTGACTAGGTATAATATATGCAATGATCTACATATACCAAGATTATATAATTCTCATTCTGAAGGAGGTAGGGGCCTCCTCAACACTGATTACATGTCTGCAATCGTAGGACTGCATACATATCTGCTGACCTCACAAGATCCAAGCATAGTGAAAGGTTGAAAACACGAGGAGGACAAATATAAGATGACTTCCCTACTTAGTTTAACTGAAGCATATCAATCTCAATCAGGACTGGAAATCAAACCAGAAGCAGACAAAAATCAGGCAGCAACTGAATGTGCCAAAAAACAAAAGAAAGAAAGAATATAAGAAGAAGGATCAGATGAGAAGGCAAGAAATGTGGAAAAGGCAAAATATAGCTGCAGGTAGAGAAAACTCCTGGAACAACCTCATGTTGACCAGGATCTGATACAAAATTGGTTTAGGAAAGGTGAATTTAAGCCAAAAGGTGAAAGGTTAAAATTGGTGGCCCAGGATAGTAGACTATGTACATGTTGGTTTACAAAGTCCATTGAACATGCTGGAGAGACAGGCAAATGCAAGTTGTGTAAAGCAGAAATGGAAACAGTCACACATCTTGTTGCTAGGTGTGATACACTAATGGCGGAGAGCCTGTATACTGAAAGGCAGAATAATGTGGCAAGACTGTTACACTGGGGATTGTGCAAGAATTACAATATTGAAGTAACTAAGAAGCATTGTAAATGTAAGCCACAAAGCATTAAAAGAATAGGTTCACAGATTCATAGGTATTTACTAAGCTAATGACCACAAGGGTCTTTTTAAGCCTAGCTATGCATCACAAATCTCTGACAAGTTCTGATACCCTTGATAAGTGTAAGCAGGGGTTTGTCATATGAAACATTTAGAATGATGAAGTTTATATAACATGGGATCACTCATTACCAACCATTCAAAAAAATGCATGTAAGAAAAACAGATGTAGTAGTCCATGAAAAGAAGACAAAAGTAGCATTGATCATCGAAACTGATGCACCCACTGGTTATATTTCTTACGTACACAGAGACACAAAGTCATAAAATACATGGATTTGCAGGCAATGTGGAAGAAGGATACCCAGACAGTTCCAACAGCAGTAGGAGCAATGGGATTCATAAAAAAGAATTTACTGTACTATGTATCTATTCTACCAATACATGTAACTCCATACAAATTATTGAATGAATCAATTCTGGGTACAATGCAGGTGCTGTGAAGATTACTTCTGGCAAACATCAAAGACTGAAACATTACTAATTTCATGAACTTTAATCATACTTTGACTTCCATTCCCTTCATGTTAACAGAAACCAAAAAGGACTGGAGAAATTAAACAGCATAAGACCTGGTACCACCTTGCTTGTTTATGCAGCACATTACTGTGGCATTGTCCATTATCATTTGTAGAGGTCCCAGGGACCACAGATGATGATGAAGATGTTTCAAGGTATGTATCACAGACAGCACATCTTGGACATTTATGTGTTTTAGTCTGCCTGAAGAATTCCACAAGCCTTACACCTCTACCAACTTGGAAACTACTTCCCAAGCAAAATCTGAGGCATCTGTAGTGATTGAGCGCCTTGAGGTCTTAGAAGTGACAGGGAGACCTGGGTTTAGCTGTATTTTATGTCTCCAACAATGCAATTCTTTTCTTTTTACATAAAGTCCAAAACTCAAATTTGACATTCCAGAGAATGCAAATTTTGGGTCCATCTATTTTTCAGAAATTTTGAATCTTTCTTATATATATAACCCAGCTAAAAGAATCATGATACACATAGAAGAAATGACCTGCAGCATTATCAGACATTCTCTTACAGAAGTCCAAGATTGACTGGCAAAGTTCAGGAAAGTTTTCAGATAAAAATCCACATTCTCCTGTGTCACAAAAAAAAGTTTTCAGAGGCTGTCTGAAAAGCACTCCAGAAACACAATCCCAGGACCCAGGAAATTTAATAACTAGAGCAGGAGAGGGAATACAGTGGGATGAGAACAAGAAGATGTTTGGACTTGGCTTCACTACCAAGAATTGATGTCAGAGTATAGACAAAGAGAATGGGATAGGGGAATCTTAAGGCAAAGACATGCTCTGGTGGAGGTTTTAACTGAATCTAGAAGAAAAGCTGTTGTTAAAAAATGGATAACTGGTAGGGCATATAAAATATTGCATGCTAACTATAAGAATCAACTGGAGGAAGTTAAAAAGATTGGGAGAAGAGACTGGAAAAGCAATTTACAACAGAACAATGGGAGGATATATGTATGGCTCCCAAATATGCAACAAAGTCCAGAAGGTTTAGGCTCTTTGCTTGGAAGTGGTATTTTTATACCCAAAGCAGACTTCAAAGAATGTTTTCCTCAGGTAAACAGCAAATGTTGGAGGTATGATGGGGAAGAAAGAGGTAACTGGCAACATATCTTTTGGGAGTGCAATGAGTTAGCAGATTTTAAAAATTCTGTACAGAGTACTCTGTCAGAAATATTGGGTGAGCAAATGGCTGTAACTAAGGAAATTATTTTTTTAGCTGGATCTGAATTGCCTAGACATAGTAAAGCCTTATAAAGTTTAATTCTGTTGGCTACCAAAAAAAGCAATTACTAGAAAATGGAAATCAAAGTCTACACCAACTGTATTTGAGACACTGAATATTCTGGGAGATAAAAGAACTGGAATAGGGATCTTTAGAAAAGGAAAAGAGAAAATTATATAGAAATAAATGAAAATTGTAGGAAGAATATATGCAGAACAATGTTCAGGAGGTGGACAAGTGAGGTTTAAGGAAAGGTAGGGATTCGTTAATTTTAGTAATGTTGGACTGATGACACATAAAGAAATAAAAGATGAGTGATATATAATGTATGTAAATGAAGGAAAAAAAGTTAATATAGTGGGCCAAATTCCAAAAGCATTGTCAGTGTTAAGTCTGCCCTTATTCTAAAAGGTCTGCCCTCAGTGTAAGTGACTTACTTCAGTGCAAAGCCTATATATAAGCAGACTTACTATGCAGATCAGATTGCAAAACACTTGTTCTCAGCCTGTTCTCAGTGTAAGTGATTACTTACTGAGAGCAGGTCTTTTGGAATCGGGGCCAGTATGTTTTTTTTTCTGTTAATGTATGTTTGCCTATGTCTTGAGTGATAATGTAATAAAGGTGTTTAAAAAAAAGTCTGCAACAATCTGTAGCCAAAGAGAATGTTGACAGATCAGTTTTAGGATAGATTTGTTGAGATGTGGGCCAGAGGGCAAGTGCAGGAAGAAAGACTGCTGGCATAGTCAGTCATTCTAAACTACTAGACTACCCCTTTTTCTGGGAAAAAATGTTTTTTATTGCTACTCCCTCAGGACATTTCTTTTTTTTGTTTCCTATTTGCCAGAATATAGCATGCATTGTTTGTCTGTATACCTCTCAACTGTCCAGATTTTTGCAGAATGTCCAGACTTTTAGTCTGTTCCTCATAAAATTTGTTGTTTTCTGACAAATCCCGTGATGATCTGAGGATTGAAGACACTAAATAATGACATACATTTGAGTTCCAGACCTCAAATCCTTTAGAAAATGTATGTTAAATAATGTCCTTATTTTTGGGCCTTTGCCCCCCCCCCCCACCCCCATTTTGTTGGGCTTTGTCCAGATTTCTTACACTAAGAGGTTGAGAGGTATGTTTGTCTGGCTTTTTAAAAGTAGAGGGAGACTTGAAATATTTATACCTGGGAAACTGAAAAATCTTAAGACACTCCCTGCATTAATTTCGCCATTTCATCAAATTGTTTGAGTACCTAGGTAGCAGACATTTCAAACAATACCTTTTTGTCTAAAGTAGACTCCAAGATTCCAGACTTTACCTCATCAACAAATTTTTGGTTATATACATAAGCATATTTCCTCAAAACTGTAGCAGCAGCAGTGGACCTAGACACAGTAACTGCACAATCATACACAGTCTTCAAAGCATGTTTAGATACCAGAGAACAGTTAGAAACAATTGGGTTAAGAAAGGAGCACACTTTCAGACTATCCATATAACTTAGTGTAAACTTACACATATGCCTGATAATTAAGAATTCTGAAAGCTAAAGTGGAAGAAAGTACAGTTGTATAAGTAAATTTGCCATAACAATAAATGTTCAAATGATCACTGCTGCAGTAGTTCAAGCTATATGGGTTATACTCTGTATACACAGGCAGCCAACTTTAGGACACCTTCCATGTGCCTAAACCATTAGTCAGCTTGAGCTGAAGTGCCAAGCCCATCAAAGCTTGCATGCCTACTGACAGAGGGAAGCTAAGCCTTGAGATGACATTGCTAGGAAAAGATAAAAATATATGCCTGCACCCTGGCATAAAAAACAAGGGGGATGGAGAGAGAGAGTCTCTACTGCAGCAATGGTCATTCAAACATGTGTTATTATGGTAAGTTTACTCACACAACACTATTATTTCCTCATACAGATCACTGCTGCAGGAATCTAAGCTATATGGGTAGATTACCATAGCTTAGAACAACTGGGAGGTGGAAGGGGAAGGGTCCAGAAGACCCTGGAGAATGGTCCTAGCAAAGTCTGTCCTACATCTGGAAAATAATCTAGTTAATAGTATGTACAGAGGACTGAGTTGTCACTTCTAGAATACTTCTATACTCAATCCTTATTCAAATAGCTGTAGATGAAGCCAAGGGCCCCTGGTACAGTGTGTCTTGACCCTACCTGGAATAGTTTTGTTGTGGCAGAAATAGCAAACAGTAATAGCATGAGACAACTACTTGGAAATTGTCTGCTTTATCACATGTTGTCCCTTCTTCTTATCTTTACCAGAAATGAACAACTGATCAAGATAGTACCTGAGTTGTTTGTAGACATCCAAAGTAAGGAGTATCCTTTCTTCCTCACTTTTAGGTTCAAGAAAGAAAACATGGAAATGGATAATTTGGCTTAGGGTAAACTCAGATACCCCTTAGCCATAAAAGAAGGATCAATTCTCAAAGACACCCTGTGTCTGTGAAAAATGAGATAAGGTTGACCCAATATAAGGGCTTATAACTTAGATTCTGTTCTTGCAGAGGTCAGGGCAATCAGCAAAACTGTTTTCTATGTTAAGAACCTCAAGTCTGCCAGATAAGCAGGTTCAAAGACAGCAAGTATTAGCTTCTGCAACACAAAAATAAGATCCCAAGTCACTGGTTTTCTGGGAGGCTTCTTATGTAGTACCCCTTCCCCTTTGAAAAACATTTTCACATGAGAATGCATTGCAAGAAATGGATCCATGGGAAGATGTTGAAATGGATGACAAATGATCCTTGACAGAGTAAGACAAGCCAAAGGACAGTAATTCACATAAATACTGACAACCAAGGAATGGGTGCAGGTTGTTTTGTTGGCACCAACTAGAAAAACTTTTCCATTTGCTTATATATAATTTCCAGTAGTAGGCTCTGTTGCTCTATTACACCTGGTGCATGTCCACAGAAAACAGATGCCTAAAAGGTATTAAGAACCTATTATCCAGACACTCAGTTGTCATTGTTCAGGATGTATCAAATGCTCCTGTTTCGTGTGAGTAAATCAAGTCTGTGAGGAGGCTTGTGGTAATTGTCCCAATCTGATTCCAAAAAAGGAGAAACCACTATTACCTGGGCTAGAAAGGAGTCACTACAATGACCTTGTGAGATTCCTTCTTAATCTTCAGAAGTACCCTGGATATTAGGAACATTCTTGTCCAAGGAAAAGAAAAGGCATCTGTCTTCCAGGCCTTCTTATATGTAGTCCTGGAACAGAATTTTGCCAGTTGATTGTTTAGGCAGGAGGCACAAAGAACTACCTGAGGAATTCCCTATGGATCGACCAATGCTGGATGACACCTTAATCTAATTTCCATTCATTTAGGTTTGCCTCTATAGTGCTCAGTTTGTCTGCTGCATAATTTTGCTCTGACAGATTGTAAGATGCCTGTAGATTGAGATTGTGCTGTACAGCTATATCCCATACTATCACTGCTAGTCTGCAAAGTGAGTAAGACCTAGTTCCTTCTTGCTTGTTTACATACCATAACACTATGGTATTCTCCATAACTACTTGAAGAGGTCCTGGGAACCACAGATGATTCAAAGTTGAGAGCCTTTATAACAGCTTCCATCTCTTTTATGTTTATATGCTTTTGTCTGTCTTTCTTGTCTTTGAGACCTTGCACTTTTATTCCCCTTAACACTGCTCCCCAAGTAAAGTCTGAGGTATCTGTTGAAAAATGACTGTTTTGGAGAAGGAGAGAAGAATGGGAGACCTAGATTCAGGGATATTTGATGCCTCTACTAAGTGATTTCTGTTTTTACAAATCCCAGAAATGGAGTTTGATAAGACAGTAGGAGTTGATGCTGTGACCAAAGAGACTTGTTTGTGTCTTTCAGCTTTTCCCAGTTAGGGGTCGCCACAGCGGAACTCCGGTCCGCTAATGATTGGCAGTAGATTTTTACATGCTGGCTTGCCGGGCCTAACGCACAACCTTCAACGAAGGAATGCCCATTCACGCATGTCGACACACAGAAGATGCTCTAACTGAGAATCGAACGGGCAACTGACTACAAATACAATTATATATTTGCCACGGATGGCGCTGTGGTGAAACGGTAGCATTGTTGCCTCATAGCAAGAGGTTTTCTGGTTCGATTCTCGGCTGGAGTGCCTTCTGTGCAGAGTCTGCATGTCCTCCCTGCATTCATGTGGATTTTCTCTGGGTACTCCAGTTTCCTCCCATGTTACAAAGACATGCGTCTGCAGCATATCTCCTCACGCCTCTGCTGAAAATTGGCTTTGTTCCAAGTTGGATTTTCCAGGTAAACAAATAAAAATAAATAAATAAATGTGGAGTCTTGAAAGAGGTATCATGAGAATCATGGATGCCATGAGACCCAGAATCCTGAGGTATTCCCATGCAGTGATAAAAGTCTGAGTAGAAAACTCCTGAAATAGATATAAACATAGATCTATTTTTTCATGAGGAAGAAAATGTCTTTGTACTGAGGTGTCTAGTAGGCAACCAGAAACACAATCCTGTGTGATGGAGCCAAAAAAGGTATTTGAATGTTCTCTTAGAATCTCAGCTTGTGCCAGAGTTCTCTTGCCCTAATTTGAGCTTCCTGATACTCTGAAAAAAACTTTGCAAAGATAAGCAAGTCATCTAAATACTGAAAAATGTGGATATCTTTTAGCTTACAATGGGCGATGACAGGAGCTAGATACTTTATGAAGATTTTGAATCAGCAGATAGCTCAAAGGATAAGGCAGATTAAATGCAGTTGTGTAACTAAGCTTACCATAACAGTAGATGTTTGAACGATCACTGTTGCAGTAGACTAAGCTATATGGGTTATAGACTGCTAAGGATATAACAACTGGCTAGCTTCCAAAGCTTTAGGGCACCTTCCACACACCCAAACTGTCATGCTGGTTGGGCTGAGATGACTTAAAGACAAGTTTGGGAACCAAGTCTTTCACAGTTTTCCTGCCAAAAGAGAGAGGAGGGCTGAGCTATGAAAAGACAACTCTAGGAAGAACAAAAATAAATAACCACACCCTGGCATAAACAACTCACCTAAAAAACAAGGAGGATGGAGGGAGGGAGAGTCCACTGCAGCAGGGATCATTTGAACATCTACTCTTGTGTTAAGTTTGCTAACACAGTTGCACTATGTTCATCATACTGATCACAGCTGCAGTAGCCTAATCTATATGCGTAGCAGGAGTGGCCTTAGATCAACTGGTGCCCTGAGTAAAAGGGCTCCACAGCACCCCCCCACATCACCCAGTGCCCCCATCCTGGTCTACCTACACCAAATAAATACTGAAAAAGTGCCCATGCTAGACTGACACCCTAGGCGGCCGCCTAGTTGACCTATGCCTAAGGCCGGCTATGGGTAGGTTATCCTAGCTTACTACATTTGGGAGGTGGAAGGAAAAGAGACCAAGAGTCTCTGGAGAATGTTTTTTGCAAAGCCTGACCTAGACCTAGAGAAGGAATCAAGCTTATACTGCTTTGTAAAAGTGTGCAAATAGGACCAAGATGTATCTTCTGAAATACTTCTAGACTCCAACCCTTTCCAAAAAGATACATGTGAAGCCAAGTCCGTAGTAGAGTGGCCTTTACCCTGCCTGGAATAGTTTTGTTGTGGTGAGTATAACAAAAGGTAACAGTCTTAGACAACCATTTGGAAATAGTCTGTTTTGACACAGATTATCTCTTCTTCTTACCTTCACAAGAAGTGAACAATTGATCCGAAGATCTGAAAGATTTAGTTCTGTCAAGATAGTACCTGAGTTGCCTGTGGACATCCAAGGTATGTTGTATCCTTTCTCCCTTTTTTAGGCTTCAGGAAAGCACATGGGGTGATGGGGTGATGGATAGCAAAGGAAGCTTGGATAAAGCTAGAGCTAATGGCAAACTAGTCTCCTTATTTCTAGACTTGTCTAAAGCCTTTGACACACTTTGTCACAGCAAATTTCTGCTTCAAATGTCCTCATTAGGTCTCTCTCAGCCAACCCAGGTATGGTTCAAAAGCTAGCTATCCAATAGGTATCAGTCAATAAAATGCACTCCACCATCTATCCATACCTCCCAGTCACCACCAGTGTACTGCATCCATGCAACAAGCCTCCCTAGTAAAGTATGCAGATAACTCCTCACTCATTTGCACATCTGACACATCTGACAAAATGGCACACCTCCAAAAAATTACTCAGAAAGCTTTAATAGCCACTGAAATGTTCTTTTGTAACTTATACCTTATGCTCAACGCTAAAAAATACAAATTACTACTTTTTCTCCCAAATCCCTCTCTCGTGAAAAAACAAAATTTAAAGACCTCCCTCTTGATAATACAACCATTGAAGTCACTTCTCATAGTAAATAATTAGGGGCAATAGTAGATGGTAATCTTAAATTCGACCTGCATATATAAACTTGCATAAGAAAACCTCATCAAAATCTAGGGATGCTTTACAGAGCCAACAACTTTCTCACTGGTGCAACTAAAATTACACTTGCCACTACCTATCTCTTCTTCACACGTCTTTATGGTGACTCCATCCTCACTAACCTTCAGGCAGCACAAAAATCAAAACTTGAGCAATGCTATAACAAAGTTGTTAAATTTGCAGCAAATACCCCTCTCAGAACCCATCACTGTATAGCACTAAAAAGTCTAAATTGTTTAGAATTACCCCATCAACTAATATATACAACAGCTTCTTTCCACCTACAAAATTATCCAGCATCCATCTGCTTGTCCAGCACTAAATAACATTCTACACAACTATGTACCCAGTCATTACGATCCAATAACCAAAAAACTCTTGTCTGTCCACAAACCTATTAAATCTGCTGGCCATTTTCTCTACTCATACAAAGTTGCTCAGGCCTTGAACTCCTTACCTATATCCATCAGGTCAATATCCTCCCTTCCATCCTTCAAAACCATTCTGAAAGACTTATTAGCCAAATGCTGACTGTTCTTGCTCTGCACCAGCATAAACTATATCCCTAATCATGAAAAATAACTGTTCAAATCTTAGACCTCCTTGCTCTTCATTCTTCACTCCTTTACTTCTATTAATTTCACTCCCCTGGCTTTCTTTCTAAATATACCATAAGTCTGCTTTTCTCTCACCTCATATTGCAATTCTTGTTTGTATTATACTAACTTACCTTTAATTTCTCTGCAAACTGGCTAATATTTCTGTATATATTAAATTATTGTCATATAATTTGTATCTGTTCTTAACCAATGTTTTCATATTTTGTCTAATTTGGTACAATTATTTAAAATGTAGATGTTTTTGTATTATTTTTGAAGATTGCAAAATTATTGTTCTTAAAACGTTTGCAATACTTTGGAGCTTTTGTTCCCAGGCCTCCATTGAAAATGGGCTCTTTCCCAGTCAGATTTTCCCAATAAACAAATGTCAATAAATAAATAAATACTATTTTAGACATAAAAAAATGATTAGTTATGAAAGGAATCTTGTTCCTGTGAAAAATGAGAAAGGGTTGACTCACCATAAGAGCATGCAACTCAGATAGCCTTCTTGCAGAGGTCAGAGAAATCAGTAAAACTGATTTACATGTTAAAATCCTCAAGTCAGCCAGGTTAGCTGGTTCAAATGGAGCAAGTCTTTGCTTCTGCAACACAAAATTAAGATCTTAAGGAGGGGCCATGAGTTTTCTTGAGGCCTCCTATGAAAACCCCCTTCCAAAAACTTGTTGACATTAGAATGCATTGAAAGAGGAGGATCCATAGGCAGACATGTTGAAATGACCAATAAATGAACCTTGGTAGAGAGGCAAGACTGGCCATAGGATAGTAATTCACACAAATATTGTAAAACCACAGAACAGCTACCTCTAAATAGGTGCGGGTTATGTTGTTGACACCAAATAAAAAACATTTTCCATTTGCCAATATATTACTCTCTGGTATCAGGCTCTGTTGCCTCCATCATTACCTGCTGCATGTCCTTGGTAAACACGTGCCTAAAAGGAATTAAGACCCTCTCACCCAGGCAGTCAATTGAAGTTTATTGGTGATGGGATGTATTATACACCCCTGTTCTTGTGTGAGTAGAGTCCAGTCTGTGAAATGTGGTAATTGCCCCTGGCCATTTCCAAAAGAATGGAGAACCATGGTTGCCTGGGCCAGAAGGTAGTCACCAATACCCTGGATATTAGTGGAAAGGGTGGAAAAGCATACAGGAACATTCTTGTCCAAGGAAAAGACAAGGTGTCTGTTTTCCAGATCTTCCTGCATGAAGTCCTGGAGCAGAATCTTGCCTGCTGATTGTTCAGAGAGGATGCAAAGAGGTCTATCTGTGGAACCCCCCCCCCCATAGATGGATCGGGTCTATATTAGAACATCGAAGTTTCACAACTTCGAATGTTCTAATATCGACCCCTATTCAGTGAAAGCTGAAAACATCGAACACACAGAATAGCAAATTTTTTCCTAGGGAAAAAAATTTGCTGTTCCAAAACACATACACACAACACAAGCACACCAAACAAACAGCAATCCACTCACATACACCTAAAATCTTACACCTACCCTAACCCTACACTAAACTATACACACACCACTAACTATCCACTTACCTTAACCCAAACCCTAACCCTAAGGTCTGTCACTATCGCACACTCACCTCACCCGTGCCCTAACCCTAACTCCCCTACCCCACCCTAACCCTCACGTCCACACAATCGCACACTTACCTAACCTGCGCCCTAACCCTAACTCACCTAACCCGCCCTAACCCTCACGTCCACACAATCGCACACATACCTAACCCGCACCCTAACCCTAACTAACCTAACCCGCACTCAATCGCACACTTACCTGAACCCGACCCGTAACTTCCCACCACAGTGCTGAAAATCCCAAAGCAACAGAAATGGACAATTGAATTCTTTCCCTAGGAAAAAATTTGGTTTTCTGTTGCTTCGATATTTTCAGCTTTCGCTGAATAGGGGTCGATATTAGAACATTCAAAGTTTTGAAACTTCGATGTTCTAATATAGAACCAGATGGATCAAATCTTGGAAGACCTCCTGATCTAGTTTCCATTCTTAAAAATATGAAAAACCATTGTAAATGAGATAAATCCAGATGTAAAACAACCATTTATTAGAGAAACTTTCAAATAAAATATTGTAAGTGCTTTTGTTTCATAACTTAATAAAACTTCATCAGACAAACTAAACTACCATGAGTAAAGTTTAAATATGTAACAGAAGACACACCTCTCCTTGGTTACAGCCAAACTTCCTCAAAACAGTACTAGTTGCAACAGCCCTGGAAGCAGCATCTAGACAGTTATAAACACATTTCAGACAATAAGTAGTGACATGAGAAAGAAAAGAAACTAGACTACACAAAGCAAATTTTTCCTCACAAGAGGAAAGTGCAGCTACAACATTCCTTGTACTTTCACAATTAGTCAGTACAACCTTTAACATTTTAGCCTGACAGTTCAGAATTCTAAAATTTAAACATGCTGAAGCATTAATTTTTTTACCAAATACAAGCATTAACATCCTTGTTTGAATGAGAAGGATTAGAATTAACAAAATGCAGCTGGACTAACTAAAGCTATAGCTGATAAGTAAAGTCTGGCATTAGTGTATAAAAATTGAAAGATTAAGGAACTTTGTACATTCTCTCTTCTTTGAACTGAACTGCAAAACGCACGGGTCCTTGATACTCCACACTAGTCATAAACCAAAGTACTCGGAATGGCAATAACGTACTTTTAATAACCTTTAAGTGTACAAAAATACAATCCACTTTTCGTCAACACAAATAGCTCGACTTCTTCAGAAACCATACAAAGGTAAATGTTGAAACAGGTTGCTTAAATATACAATTTGATTCTGTCACATGGTGAGCAAATTGAGGTTTAAAGGCGTACAACATAAATGCAAGAAATTATATCCAAACCCTTAATAAATCTAAAGCCGCCTTCCACCTCAACTGTACCTAAAAACCTCTCCAAGAGACATATAATATACAATTAAAAATTCAACTTTAAAGTATATATAAATTTGTATACATTTATAAATATTCTATGTAGAAAAATATGTTAGAAAATATATAAATATATATAATAAATTGATATATGAACACATGCATATGTATATTCAATATTTATAAGAAGTACATATAAATATACAAATACATAGAAAACAAATTATATAGACAAGTACATAAGTATCTATACACTAATATAGTGTGAATATGTAAATGCTGTATAAAATAGAAATCCATAGCGTATAATATATAAGTAAGATAAGATAAAATATGTTTTATCAGTTTTAACAGTTTTTATTGTATTTTATTTCATTTTATTTATTTACTTTTTCTAACAGATATATATATATTATATAAATATTTTATCTGTCATCAATTCATCATCCTTTTTATGTTTATCTCAGTGGAAAGCGAATAATAATATATTTATTTCAGTAAATACATATATTTTTTGGTTGAACATTCCATTAGACATATCTTGTTTATTTTAATATTGTATTTTATATTATTATATTATGTAGATTATATGTACGATGGAATGTACAAATAGGGTTATTTAACTTATGTAATATATTTATATTCATATTTTATCTTATCTTAATTGTATTTTTCTACACTTAAAGGTTATTAAAAGTACGTTATTGCAATTCCGAGTACTTTGGTTTATGACTAGTGTGGAGTATCAAGGACCCGTGTTTTTGCAGTTCAGTTCAACGTGTGTTTTCTACTAGTTCATTCTCTCTTCTCTCTTTGGGACAGTAGGTTTAATGACAAGGAAACCAAGGGGTGTGACAAACTCATCCTCCAATGCTGAAAGAATTTGGGGATGGTCCTGATGTAACAATTAATATTATTTTCTAAGAGACTGAAAAACCTCAGTGTCCTCCCACTGAAAACAGTGACACATTCCAGAAATAGTTTCTGAGAAAATTAAACCCTCACAGGGAGATTCAGATACCATACTCTCTTCAGAATATAATTCAGAAACCCGAGCAGAAACATATACAGCTGTCCCTTCACATTCCCCTACATTTTCCACATCTTGAACCTCTTCAGGCAAAGAGGAATCTCTTTTCTTTTTATCAGAAATCACCTAATACGAAGGGTTGTTAGCCTGAACAAGGCCATGAGCCAAGCACAATAAATTATTTTTATCCACAGAAACCGACACAGGAGAAGTTAAATGTTTAGGTTTTTTTTTTTTTTGTACGACAGGAAAGTTGAGGCAAATGAGCACATTCTATCCATCTGCGGCTATGGCAAATTACCACCCTGCTGTGATGGCAAAGGCTGCTTAGTTAACATTTTCTTTTTATGGCTGGAAGAAGGTCTAACCAAGAAACTGTTAGTTTGCTCCATGGTCAATCCAAAAATGAAGTTTGCTTCCCAGGGAAGCTTAGCAGCAATACTCAGTAAAACAGAAAAGTAGCTAAAAGACAGTTTTCAATCAAAAAATCCAGTAAAATGAACTTCTAACACTTTTCTAAGCCACCAAAAGTAAAACACTTTCTTCATAGACAAAAGTAGTTTATAAACAATTTCTATCAACTTTTTAACACAAAAGTGAAAAAAATGCACTAACCTTTAAAAGTAAAACCACAAAAGGCACCCAAAGAGGCAGAAGGTAATAATAAAACACAAGCCTGTAGGTGTAAGCAGCAGCAGGTTTAATCACATAAACGCCACACAATACAAAGCGTTTTCATCCACCAGACTTCCTCAGATGTAAAATGAAAGAATGAAGACTGTGCCTGCTTATATACCCCTCCCAATCTAATTAGTAGTTAAAACAATTGTTTAATTGACACCAATTAAATCCTGTAACTAAAATATTCATGACAACCTTTTCCACAAATACAGATAAAAGTAGATAAAAGCATGCACATTTTTTAAAAGAACTTTAAAATAAATATATAAATACTAAAACCATCACAATGTGTTGGACAGAAAAATAAACTTGAATCAAAAACCAACAAAAAGAACTTGCAAAACATTATATATACTTATTTTATAGTTTTGCACCTCTCATTTTTAAAATAGGGGCAATGGATATGTATTCATTCAGCCCTGGGAATCTATTGGCTTCCAATAACAACTGCCAAAATATTTCTCTCACCTCTATCCTATTTTCCCATGGGGCCCCCCTCACATCACATTGCATCTTCTCTACAACAAAGAAGCCCCATTTTGCTTGGGGACATGTCAGTGTATGCTTAAACAAGGCATTTTTAATATCTTCGACTCTAATAGCATATAAATGCTCATAAATCCTCCTTTTGAGTTTAGTGGTTTTCCAATGTAAAATGCACCACAGGTTTTACATAGGGCCAAATAAATCAAGCCTTCACTATTACAGTTGGAAAAACTACTACTCTGAATCTGATGGTCTCTTGACAGGATGTATACAGAATCCTGTCTAAGTATATATGGGCATTGGGCACATGCCCCACATTTGTAGGTTCCCAATTTCTTACATGAAACAATAGAACCATTATACTCCAGCAAATCCTTGAGGTTCCTGCTTTGGGGGTAACTATGTGATGTTTTATAATCAGAATACCTCTAGGGTTAAAAACATTATTACTCAACACTGGAGCAGGTTTAAGTGTTATTCAGAGTTGGATGTTTTGTTTACCAACACCCTAGGATTTACATATAAAAAAGGCAGAAACCTCAAGGATTTGCTGGAGTATAATGGTTCTATTGTTTCATGTAAGAAATTGGGAACCTACAAATGTGGGGCATGTGCCCAATGCCCATATATACTTAGACAGGATTCTGTATACATCCTGTCAAGAGACCATCAGATTCAGAGTAGCAGTTTTTCCAACTGTAATAGTGAAGGTTTGATTTATTTGGCCCTATGTAAAACCTGTGGTGCATTTTACATTGAAAAAAAACACTCGTAAACTCAAAAGGAGGATTTATGAGCATTTATATGCTATTAGAGTCGAAGATAATAAAAATGCCTTGTTTAAGCATACACTGACATGTCCCCAAGCAAAATGGGGCTTCTTTGTTGTAGAGAAGGTGCAATGTGATGTGAGAGGGGGGGCCCGTGGGAAAATAGGATAGAGGTGAGAGAAATATTTTGGCAGTTGTTATTGGAAGCCAATAGATTCCCAGGGCTGAATGAATACATATCCATTGCCCCTATTTTAAAAATGAGAGCTACTAAACTATAAAATAAGTGTATATATAATGTTTTGCAAGTTCTTTTTGTTGGTTTTTGATTCAAGTTTATTTATCTGTCCAACACATTGTGATGGTTTTAGTATTTATATATTTATTTTAAAGTTCTTTTAAAAAATGTGCATGTTTTTATCTACTTTTATCTGTATTTGTGGAAAAGGTTGTCATGAATATTTTAGTTACAGGATTTAATTGGTGTCAATTAAACAATTGTTTTAACTACTAATTAGATTGGGAGGGGTATATAAGCAGGCACAGTCTTCATTCTTTCATTTTACATGTGAGGAAGTCTGGTGGACGAAAACACTTTGTATTGTGTGGCGTTTATGTGATTAAACCTGCTGCTGCTTACACCTACAGGCTTGTGTTTTATTATTACCTTCTGCCTCTTTGGGTGCCTGTTGTGGTTTTATTGGTTCCTGGTTCTGTGGCACCCTTTCCTTGGAGTTTTTGGATTACTTGTTACATGGATGTATCTGAGGCAGAGACTAGCTTCCAGGATGGGGAAGCAGTTCAAGGTACTGACCTGGATTTGCGCCTGTCTCGTGTGGAGGGGCAGCTTACCCAATTGATCTTGCTTATGACTGGTAACTCTCAGCGAGGGAAAGACAATTCTTTTGATATCAACCCTATGAGGCCTACCCACAGGAAGGATTGCATTTCCACTCCTGCCTGCAATTGGGAAGCTGATTTGGATCGCAGACAGGCTGATGTGCCTGTAGAGGAAGTAACTGCAACTTCTTCCAGTTTGCCATCGAGGGGCACTAGAGGTGAGGCTGCATTACAGAAGGGAGCTGCAACTAAATTTTGTTACAATCATTTGGCATTGAATTCCCAGAACCAAGGTCCGAATGGACAGTCCTACCTTTTAAGGGAACATGGTGTTCAGGGACATGCTCCTGTGGAAATGACTGATAATACGGCTAATGGTGACAATGGAGTGCACGAGTGGACGGACTCTTCCTCTTTGGCTTCATGGCTTGTTAGTTACAAGTCTTTTTCCAGTCACCAAGGTACTGATAATAACTTTATATTTAATGACCGGGATGTTCAGAAAGACAGTGAAGTGTCTTACAGAGCCAATATTAAAAAACTCACTGATTTAATTTACAAACATGAAACTCTGGGTATTGACAATTATTACTTGCATGATTGTATTAAAAGGGGTATAGTACCCAAAGGATTGCGTTTTTGTAAGTTTCCGAACAAAGTGGTGGAAGGCTCCCCCTTTCACGAAGAATTGTTGAGTATTTTTGACCGTAGTGGTTTTGAAGTCATGAGAGCCCTGATTAAAGAAAATGAAAGGATTATGGGGCAGGTATATCAGGAGATAGAATACATTAATGAAGTAGTGACCAATGATCTTATGTTTTCTGTTGAAAATGAGAAGAGAAAATATTTTATTATTAAGCAACAGGTGGAAGAAAAATGTCATGTTATTTTTAAAAGGAAGTGTGGCAAAATAGATAGGGATTTGAGGGATTACAGACAGAAAAAAGCATACCCTTACCCTAAGAATGACAAATTTGGTCGAAAAAATAATTTTTTTGATAAATCTGGACCACAACACAGTACTTATTCCTCTTCTTTTCCACCAGGGGGACACAATGCCTGGGACACTATGGATCATAGAGTGATGTACAGTGATTCAGGGATGGGGGAACATCAGGATTCAAACCATACTGAATTCCCTGAACTTAGGAGATCAGATAGGTTAAGGCACAAATCCCCTGTGCGGTATTTTTACAGGGGTCCCCCAAATGGCACGAGATAAATAAGAGTGGTAGCCAGGAAGGGGGACTAGCCAGCATATTGGACCAATGGAGTATAGGGAATATTACTGTGGATGGACCATGTCATACCCTACATGACTTTAAAATTTACAATTACAGTAGTGAGGAGATTGACAGGAAACATTTGCTTTTATTTTCAAAAGGTTTTAAATTCATCCCCTCTACAGGGGGTAATTTAGTGGACAGCTTAATAGACTTGAGGATTTTTCTACGGAAAAAGAATTTAGATATTATGTTTCAGGGGCAACAGGATGGTGGTACTAATAGTGATATTAGAAGACCTAGTACCTATAATCCCCCTATACACCCCCAGCTAAAAAATTTTGAAAGGGAGGTCAAAGAAGAAATCAGGAATGTTTATAGGGGTGGATGGCATGGTAAATTTAACATGACTAGAGAAGAAAAGGTACTTCTCAAATCCATTCAAGAAAATAGATACCTGAGGGTGATGCAACCCAATAAAGGCGGAGGGGTGGTCTTCATGGACAGTATTTTGTATTCCAGTAAGATGATGGATATGCTTAATGATACCAATAGGTATGTTAGGGTATCCAAGAATGAGATTAACTTAGCATACCGTAAGATTGATTTGGTTTTACAGGACATGCTGAATGACAATTTTATAAACCAGGACACTTTTAAGTATCTCAGTGTGGACAGACCCCATATCCCTGCTATTTTCGGGATACCCAAGGTACATAAAAGTGTGGAGGATCCACCCCTGAGACCCATTGTGGCAGCCAATGGCTCTAAAACCCATCCGTTGGCCAAATTTTTGGATATAAAATTAAAAGACATTTGGGTTAGGGCCGATGGTATACTTAAGGACTCCTGAGAATTTTTGAGAAGCATTAATAGTAACTTTTAGTTATGTACTCACCATAACTTCAGATGTTTGGGATCCATCTCGCCTACATTCTGACTGATGGGTTCGGAGCCGATCCTCGGCTCACGCTTATGCCAAAGAGCGAAGTCTCTTATTGGCTGAGCTTACTATATCCCAGGATGCACCACTACCAGTCCCCAGATCTAGTTTGTCCGCATACATGCACACGCATGCACTGCTTATATAACATTGACAGATGATACAAGATAAAAACAGTAGAACCCAAACCGTTCAATCTCTTCTGATCTCCAAGGCAGGGGAAGGAGGGTGGGTATTAGGAATGTGGCGAGATGGATCCCAAACATCTGAAGTTATGGTGAGTACATAACTAAAAGATGTTATGTGATCCTATCTACATTCTGACTGATGGGACAGCGTCCTAGCACCTACATCCTGGGTGGCTCACTGGAAAACACTCCTGAGTACCGTGGAACCAAATGATGCTCGTACTTTAGATGCCACATCCAATTTATAGTGGGAAATGAAAGTGTGCGGGTTGGACCAAGTAGCACCTGCACAAATTTCAGAAATAGCGAGCTTGGAATGGAATGCAATAGAGGTAGCCATAGCTCTAGTAGAGTGAGCTTTGACAGATGTTGTAAGTTGCTTATTTGAAGAGGAATAAGCTTGAGTTATGCAATCTCTGATCCATTTGGCAATAGTAGCTTTAGTGATGGTTTTACCCAGTTTATTATCTGAAAAGGACACAAACAATTGATCTGTTTTCCGAATTTGCTGAGTCCTATCTAGATAGAAGCGCAATTGCCTGTGAACATCCAATGTATGGAAGGTGTATTCCGCTTTGTTTGAAAATTTTGGAAAGAAAACTGGTAGCTCTAAAGATTGTTGGAGACAGAGATTAGAGCAAACTTTTGGGACAAAAGATGGATTAGGTCTAAGTGACACTCTATCCTTGTGAAAATCAAGCGGTGGTTTGATAGATAGGGCTTGAAGTTCTGAAACTCTTCTTGCAGAGGTAATTGCAATTAAGAAGGCAGTTTTCCAAGACAGATATTTCAACTCACATGTAGCAGCCGGTTCAAAGGGGGAAGATGTTAAGTACCAAATCAAGATCCCAGGATGAAAAACTGGGGTCTTAAAGCACAGCACCTTTCATGAAAGTTTTACATAATCTGCTGCTCATCAACGGTGGGTCTGTGGAATCGTGAAATTTGGAGATAGCTGCTAGTTGGACTTTAATAGTAGAGACTGAAGATCCTTGATTAAACAAGGATGTTACAAATTTCAAAACCTCTGGTATCGGGGCAGTAATAGGGTCTAATCCTCTGAGTTGAGCCCAGATAGCAAACCTCTTCCACTTACTGTGATACAACTTCTTAGTGGTGGGTTTGTGGGCTGAAGATAAAATGTGAATAACTTCCGGGTCCAAGGTGTGATTTCTGACTATAGTCGGAAGTGGAGGAGCCAAGCTGTTAATTTCAAAGTGTGAAGGGACTGGTGCTGTTGTCCCGACTGATGAACCAGAAGGTCCGAATTAGGTCCAAGAACCAAGGACCGTCCAGAGCATATTTCTGTAGGTAGGGAACCATACCTGACGAGGCCAATCCGGACAATTAGAATCATTGTGGACCCCAATTGGGAAGCTTTCTGGATGACTTTGGGGAGGAGTGGAATCGGAGGAAAAGCATAAAGCAGTCCTGTTGGCCAAGGTTGGACTAGAGCATCCGTAGCTGTCTCCCCTGACGCGGGGTCAAGGAAAAGAACCTTTGCACTTCGTGTTTGTGGTGTTGCAAACAGGTAATCCCCATCTTTTGAAAATCTGAGCTGCTACTGTTTCGTTCAGAGACCACTCGTGAGGAGAGAGAATAGTCCTGCTCAGTCTGTCTGCCAATACATTGGATTTGCCTGGAATGTGGGTCGCTACCAGGAAGCTTGGTAGCCACTGCCCATTCCCACACCCTCATGGCCTCTCTGCAAAGGGGTAAGATCTGGTCCCTCCTTGTTTGTTTAGATACCAGACCACCGACATGTTGTCTGTGTGGATGGCGATAATGCCTTGAGGAGAAACTTGTGGAGGGCTTGTAAGGACAGAAGTACAGCCCTCATTTCCAACACATTGATATGGAGATGTTTCGTTGGAAGCCAAGAACCCTGAACTGACCTGCCCAGACAATGCCCCCACCCCGTCTGGGAGGCATCCGTAGTCAAGGTGGCCACGGAGGGTATAACAAAGGGTCTTCCCTGATTCAGATTGGATGGCAGAAGCCACCAGCGGAGGTCCGTTTCTGTAATCAGTATGTGATGATTGAGGGGGAGATCTTGAAAAGACCATTGTGTCGATAATAGCCACTGGAGAATCCTCATGTGCAACCTTGCCAGAGGGACTAGGAGAACCGTGGCAGACATTGAACCTAAAAGTTGCAGGATCATCCTGGCTGGGGCTTTGGATCTTAGAAGCAGGGCTCGGACCTGATTTTGTAATGTTTGTATCCTTTCGGTAGGAAGGAAGATCCGCATTAATTTTGAGTCTATCTCTGCTCCTATGAATCTTATGCGCTGAGAAGGCAGCAAGACAGACTTTGACCAGTTGAATGTAATTCCCAGGGAAACACCCAGGGAGATGGTGGCTTGTAGGTTCTCTAGTAGTAGATGCCTGGTGGTGGAAGTCAGGAGCCAGTCGTCCAGATAGGGAAACACTTGGAATCCGAGACTCCTCAGGTGAGCAGTCACTACTGCCAAACACTTGGTGAACACCCTGGGGGCTGTGGTGAGACCAAAGGGCAGTGCACAAAATTGGAAATGACTGTCTCCCAGGCTGAAGCGCAGATACCTCCTGGACGCCTGATGTATCGGTATGTGATAATAGGCGTCCTTGAGATCTATGGAGCACATCCAAACATTTTTCTCCAACAATGGGAGAATGGATTGTAAAGTGACCATTCGGAATTTGGACTTCATGACGGACTGGTTTAGTTTGCTGAGATCCAAAATGGGTCTCAGGTCCCCTGTCTTTTTTGGCACTAAAAGAACCTTGAGTAATTTCCGGATCCGATCTGGTCTGTGGGGACGGTTGGATGACTCCTTTTCTAGCAGCTTTGAAGCTCCTCCGGCTGCAATTTCCCTTTGACTGGGTGGTGGGTCTGGGATTTTTTTGGACGGTGGGGGTGAGCGTGTAAAGGGAATGGTGTAACCTCCGGCAATAATCCGAAGCACCCATCTGTCCTGAGTAATAGACTCCCAGGCTTTTAGGTGCTTGGCAACGGCACCCGACTGGCTCCGAGCAGCACAGCGGGCAATCCCTCATGGGTGTGGGAGGCTGAAGAGCCACGAAAGGACGGTCTCCAGTGTTGCGGGGCCTCTGCCGTCTCTGGGATGGCGTCTCCCAGAAAAATGTCCCGTCCTCTGCCTCTGGAAGGGAATCTTCCTGCTGTTGAGGAAAGAATTTCTGTGATTTGGAACCACATCTTCCCTCCTCTTTTAGCCTTGGGATAAGGCCGAAGGGAGTGGAAAATCGTGCTCCTCGGCAGATAAAGTCTTTCCCTCCTGCTCACAGCGGGTAAGAGTGTCTTTACCTTGGGTCCAAACAAAGAGGACCCATCAAAGGAGCGTCGGCAAGGAAGACTTGAAGGCCTCCGTGAAGAGCCAGGCTTGTTCAGAGAGCCACGCCTGTGCCTGCCGCTTCTGCCGCCCTTCGGGCGCATATGATATGAGCCTCATGGACGAGTTAGAAATCGAGGTAAGGATAGCCAACTGAGAGCTAACCGACTGGGCTAGCTGCTCAGGTAGGTTACCTGAGAGGAGTCTGAGAGCTCCTTGACCAGATCCCTCTGTAGTCTGGTGAAATGTGCCAAATAATTCAGGGACCTCAGAGTAAAGGCCGCTGAAGTCAGCGCTTCCCGTGCGGTCCATGCTCCTAGACTCCTTATTAGGAGGATGGACGGACATTGAAGCCTCTGCCACGTCCTGCTGGGTAGCAGATGCCACCACCATGGCATCTACAGCCCGTTAAGAACTCCTTCTCGGGTGGGGCAGACAAAAATTTGTTAGGAAGGCACTGGTTCCACAGTATCTGGATGTTCCCGCCCTCCGACAAACCAAATCCAGGAGCTCGTGGCGGAGACACCCAGGAGGCGGAGAGCTGAGCCAGGCCTTGAGGAACACCGACTCATCAGCGGAGGGTTGGAATTCCAGCCGCCTCGTTGCTTGAGGATCTCTAGAATGTCTGCAAATGAGACATCATCCGAGGACAACTTTGGGGACCCCTCCGCATCATCAAGATCAGTGTCCGATGTAAGAGACTCATCGGGGGAGTCCACGTGCTTCCTCTTGCACGATCTCTTCCTTGGGGCTCCTCCGAAGACAACTCCGACAGACCCTCAGGAGGGAACCCCAGTGGGGTAACCTCAGGCCCCGGGCTCCGCTGCCTAGAGACAGGGAACTGCCAAAGACCCAGTCTCCATGCCCAGGGAAGGTGCCGGTAAAGCCATAGAGATGGCCGAAGAAGATTTGGCCAAGGCACTCCTCATAGCCCTGAAGGCCCGACCCCAGAATCCTGGGAGGGTCCAGTCTCCGAGCCATGATAGCAGACGGAGGTCCCGGCTGAAGCACCGAGAGGGAGGCTTGGAACCGACAGCATTGGTCAGCGTCACCCCGGGCCGAAGAAGTCCGTGTGCAGCCGACCCTAGGATCTCTACTGGCTCCATCAGCACCTGCTCCGGCGGTCGGAGGAGGAATGGCAATGGAATGGGCTATCGGCTCCGAAGCCAATTGGGTCAGAGCGAAACAAATTTCTGAAAGACTGGGGACTGGAAAGTCTTTGGAGTACCCTGTCTATGTCCAAATCTGACATCCTTGATGACCTGGAAGAGACGAGCGGGTCGAGTAGGCCTCTCCAACGGCTCCAAGGGACTAGGGGACCGGCTCGAATTGACTCGATAATTATCGGCACGGGGAGTGTCCAAACCAATTTCGATCGGTGCGAAGGAGGAAGTGTCTGGGACAACCTTCATCGGCTCCAAGATCAGTGGAGCCGATGAAGAATGCGCTGCTCGAGGCCCCAGCCGTTGGCTCAACCCAGAGGAGTCGAGGCTGGAGGCATCGAGGCAATTCCGCCCTCGGCTCCGAGCTCGAAGTCCGTGGGCAGGGAGAAGCCTGCCTATGTCTTTTGGCGGTCGGATCCGGGCGGGCTGGTCGCCCCGGCGCTTTTTCTTCTTTGCAGGAGAAGGAGATGAAGCTAAAGCCTCTTCAAATGAGGGTTTAATAAGGCCTTTAAAATAAGTTTATTTTTCCTCTCTTGGAGGACCGTGGCTCTGGGACGCTACAGGACTCCTGCAAATGTTTGGCCCAAACAGTACACACAGAGAGAATGGTCATCTGTTATTGACATCTTGAAACTGCACTTAGTGCACTTTTTAAATCCTGAAGGCCTAGGAGCCTGTGACATTATGGCAACCAATTTAGTGACTAGCTAAATCAAACACACTAAATATCACAGAAAAACTCTCTTTTCTTTTCTTTTTGAGAACCAAAGGCTGTCACAAAAATAACTAAAGGGATCCAAAATCCTAAATAAATGGACTTGAACAACAACGGACTGACAGGAAGGCCCTTCAACTCAAAGGGGACCTCTAGTCAGAAAAAACACAATCACCACACAAATATCAAACAGAAAATATCCACTCATACACAAAAACACTAGACAGCTGTTAAAACAGCTTTTTGTTTAAGTACAGGAAATTCCTGACAGGAAAGTAAATGAAGAAAACACTACTTAGCTCAGCCAGCTCGAGACCACGTCTTTGCTTGTTAGCGGCAAACGAGATCTGGGGGACTGGTAGTGGTGCATCCTGGGATATAGTAAGCTCAGCCAATAAGAGACTTCACTCTTTGGCATAAGCGTGCGACGAGCCGAGGATCGGCTCCGAACCCATCAGTCAGAATGTAGGCGAGATAGGATCACATAACATCATGTATTCAGATTCCTTAATATTTGTAACCCTTGATATTCAGGATTTATTTAATGTGATTCCACATTCTACAGGGTCAGAATGGTTCCAGGATGCCATTCACCAACATGGAAAACTTGACCACAATACTTTTCTGATTTATAGAGTTGATGGATTTGGTATTGAAACACAACTTTATATTTTTTGAGGGTGAGTTGTTTAAACAGATCCAGGGAGTGGCCATGGGGGCAAGTTGTGCCCCTACTTATACCAACATTGTGCTCATGGTTTGGGAAGAGAAATTTGTGTTCCAGTCTGAATATGCACAATATTGGGTATATTACAAACGTTAGCTGGATGATATTTGCATTTTTTGGAAAGGTAGTATGGAAAAGTTAACAGAATTCATAGACTATCTAAACCATACCACTAATTTTTTGAAATTTACTTCCCATATTACACATGACTATATGAACTTTCTGGACATCACTATTAAAAAAGACGTCCTAGGGCAGCAGTTTACATCTAATGTATATCGAAAGGAAACCTTTTTTAACTCGTACCTATATTTCACCAGTTCCCATCCGTTTAAACAGAAGAGAAGTATTATCAAGGGACAATTTGTCCGTAGTTGTAGGACGACCTCTTTGGACTCGGACTTCGAAGGCGAAAGTCAGAGAGTCAAAGAAATGTTTATATCTAGGAAGTATCCTAACTATTTAATTGATGAGGTTTTGGAGGAAGTAAAGAATGGGAGAAAGGATAGGTTTGCCCCTATTTTGGGAACAGGAGATACCAGTGTGATAGTACCAATAAATGTGCAGAGTACCACACAACTACCAGGGGTGACATTACCAGGGATGAAATCAAGAAACTTTGGGGGTAACTATGTGATGTTTTATAATCAGAATACCTCTAGGGTTAAAAACATTATTACTCAACACTGGAGCAGGTTTAAGTGTTATTCAGAGTTGGATGTTTTGTTTACCAACACCCTAGGATTTACTTATAACAAAGGCAGGAACCTCAAGGATTTGCTGGAGTATAATGGTTCTATTGTTTCATGTAAGAAATTGGGAACCTACAAATGTGGGGCATGTGCCCAATGCCCATATATACTTAGACAGGATTCTGTATACATCCTGTCAAGAGACCATCATATTCAGAGTAGTAGTTTTTCCAACTGTAATAGTGAAGGCTTGATTTATTTGGCCCTATGTAAAACCTGTGGTGCATTTTACATTGAAAAAAACACTCGTAAACTCAAAAGGAGGATTTATGAGCATTTATATGCTATTAGAGTCGAAGATATTAAAAATGCCTTGTTTAAGCATACACTGACATGTCCCCAAGCAAAATGGGGCTTCTTTGTTGTAGAGAAGGTGCAATGTGATGTGAGGGGGGGCCCGTGGGAAAATAGGATAGAGGTGAGAGAAATATTTTGGCAGTTGTTATTGGAAGCCAATAGATTCCCAGGGCTGAATGAATACATATCCATTGCCCCTATTTTAAAAATGAGAGCTGCAAAACTATAAAATAAGTATATATAATGTTTTGCAAGTTCTTTTTGTTGGTTTTTGATTCAAGTTTATTTATCTGTCCAACACATTGTGATGGTTTTAGTATTTATATATTTATTTTAAAGTTCTTTTAAAAAATGTGCATGTTTTTATCTACTTTCATCTGTATTTGTGGAAAAGGTTGTCATGAATATTTTAGTTACAGGACTTAATTGGTGTCAATTAAACAATTGTTTTAACTACTAATTAGATTGGGAGGGGTATATAAGCAGGCACAGTCTTCATTCTTTCATTTTACATCTGAGGAAGTCTGGTGGATGAAAACACTTTGTATTGTGTGGCGTTTATGTGATTAAACCTGCTGCTGCTTACACCTACAGGCTTGTGTTTTATTATTACCTTCTGCCTCTTTGGATGCCTGTTGTGGTTTTATTGGTTCCTGGTTCTGTGGCACCCTTTCCTTGGAGTTTTTGGAACCTTTAAAAGTACTTAACTGGCAGTCAATAAAAATAATTTTCTGTAGCTTCTTTTTCCACAAGAACACAGATTAAACAACTGAAGAGTAACATAGAAGGTTTTGTCCTGAAGGGAACTTAACTGCTCAGTAATGAAACAGTGTTAACTGACCTTCAATCCATGAAAACCTGCAGTAGAGTGCTCTTCTGAGTGACAGGAAAGCTCTGGAGGTTGTGGCACATCTGCCTTTTTAATCAGCTCAGCTGAAGCTGACTAATGGTTTGGACATGTAGAAGGTACCCTGAAGCTTTGGAAGCTGGCGAGCTGTTATATCCTATATAGCATATAACCTGTTATAAATCTTAGGCTACTGCAGCAGTGATCAACATAAAGAATATAAAAAATGAATAGTCTAATACCTTGCCTTCTTTATCTCCTGGAGAAGGGATGGTATTAGGGAGCAATCTATTAGTCTGGGGAACTTTACTTAAATTTGTTCCCAAAGGTGGGCTTAGGCCATAAAGTAAAAAAAAAACTATTTCTCTACATCATGAGTGGTGTAGCTCCAGGAAAGCAGGACTGGTTTGCAGTTTCCTAGCCTGGGTACAATTAGAGTGCTTCTTAAATGTAGGAGGACCATGTCTGTGGGTGCTCAAGTCATACCCTCAGGTTGGTAAGACAAAAGATCACTGAGCTTTGTGTGCCTTCTGAGGGAAAGATATAGACAAAGGGAGCAAATAACCTCTGTATCTGCTTGCCTGATGGCCACTCCCATCTGTCTCAACCCAATGGAGAAGCAAAGGGGTTCAAAACTTATGGGAGGGGACAATAATGTATTGCAGGCACATGGAGTTTTTTTTGGGGGGGGGGTTTGCTTGTTTTTTTAACAAAAATCATCTTTATTGAATTACTACTTATTACATAGGCAGTCATACATTTATATAAATGAAAAAAAAACATATTGACATATTTTCAGTTGCAAACATTAGACATCACATATAATATATACAGTCATTGTCAGTCAAATATTACATAATTCATTCAATTCCTGCCTTCCTTTAAACCTCAATCCTCCTCTAAAACATTATTTGCTATGTATTGTTCCCATAAGTCACATTTTTTTCTATGTAATTTACTCCTACCCTTTTCTAAAGATCCCACTTCAAGTTCTTTTATCTCTGTTACTATATTCACTACTTCTAGTACAGTTGGTTTAGACTTTGATTTCCATTTTCTAGTAATTGCTTTCTTTTTGGCAGCCACTAGAATTAAATTCAGCAAGGCTTTACTGTGTATAGGCAATTCCGATTCTGAATCACAGCTCAAAAAAATAATTTCCTCAGTTAAACAAATTTGCTCACCCAGTATTCCTGGCAGAGTAGTCTGCAGGAATTTTTTAAGTCTGTCAACTCATTACACTCCCAAAAATATGTTCCCAGTTATATCCTTCTACCTCATCATACCTTCAACATTTGCAGTCTACCTGAGGAAAATTTCTTTGGAATCTGCTTGGGGTACTAAATACCTATAAAAACACTTCTAAGCAAAAATCCTCAATCTTCTAGACTTTGTTGCTTAGTTAGTAGCTATATGTATACCGTGCTATTATTAATTTGTGGATTGGTTATCCAATCTCTCTTTCCAATCCTTTCTAACTTCCTCTGATTGATTCCTGTAGTTATCATACAATATTTTATATGCCCTACTAATCATCCCTTTTTTAACAGCAGCTTCTGTTCTAGACTCTACTAAAAAATTTACCAGTGCTGGTCTTTCACAGAGGATCCCCTTCTCTTTCTCTTTGCCTATACTCTATCTGTCCTTATAGGTATATGATGTTTGGTGGGCACAGAGGGAAAAAGCAGAAAGAAAAAAAGGTTTTCAACCCTGTGATTTTTCTAGTAAGGAATTATTGTAGTTGTTCAAATTGCTTCATGCAGCTTGTTTGAAGGTTACAATATGCAACATCGTCTTATTCTTCCATTGTGCAAATTATGCAAAGGTCCTGTAGGTACATGACTTACAAAACCTGTAGTGTGTAATTATCAGTTCAAAGCATTCCTTTATCCCGCTGTTCTTTAATAAACTATTGGTCTAGGTAGACAAATATTCTGGAATTTATTGCATCTTACTTGCACTAGAAAGGATGTATTCTGATTCAATGTTCTGAAAAAAGTTAATGAAGAAAGTTGTTTTTCTTTCAGCTTTTCCCGGTTAGGGGTCGTCACAGCGGAACTCCGGTCCGCTAATGATTGGCAGTCGATTTTTATGGTGCCGAGGTGCCAGCCCGATGTCCAACCTTCAACAAAGGCATGCCCATTCACGCATGTCTTTCAAATGCCTCTCAACAGCGGGGAGGACATGCAGACTCCACACAGAAGGCACTCCAGCCGAGAATCGAACGGGAGAACCTCTTGCTGTGAGGCGACAACGCTAATAAAGAAAGTATATCACCCATATCTTCATGACAATGGATGAAGGCACAATTCTTTCAAATGGGTGTAATAATCTAGACAATCTTTTTTAAAGTGTTTATTACAATAATTTATAATGAAATAAAAAAGAATATAACAAACAATGAACAACACAACATAGCAACTACCACGTTATGTAGATGTATATGCATATACCCATATATTCAGTTGTCACTATTGTCTGATAATTAAGATACTTTTGCCATCTGTACCATTTCTGTGTAAGCAAAGTAGTATTAGTGATGTTTCCAGTGTAAACAGTTTATCTAAAAGAACTATTAGGTCTTTGATTAAGGGCAGTAGAACTGATTTCCATTTTTTCGTAACAATTTTTTTTTAGCTGCCAAAATTATCAAATCTAACATTTTTGAATTGGATGACCCAAATGGAAACATGAATATCACCCAGAGGAAATGAATATTTAAAATTCTCTATGGTTGAACAGTTACAGAAAATGTGAGCCTAATCCCCAGGGATAACAAAGCTACATCTATAATAATTTGAAGACGCATTAGGAAACATTCTATTTAACATAATTGGAATATAAAAGTATTTGAATTGTCATTTCTATCCAAAAAATATACTTTTCCAGGATCTGGTCACCAGTCTGGAGATTGAAAGTATGTGAGGTCAGTTTGTCATATCTACCTGAGTTGAAATTTTAAACTACCACTTCAGTCTGTACCTATCTTTGAGGCTTTATCGGGACATAATAAGAATAAGATAAAGCAAACTACCTGTTACCTAATCTAGGCAAACATTTACTCTGAATCAGAGAGAGGATCAGTGTTCTCCTTTATGATGCCATGATAAGGTCTCCTAGCTGACAATACATCAGTGAAGCAATGAACTATTACTGCAAAGACCACATGGCAGCTACCCTAGAATGAAACATTCAGTAATGGTAACCAAAGTTCATTTTAAAAGCTGCAGTTTGACTGCATTCATCTTTTTATCTACATTTTTTAAGGACACCATTCCATTGCGCACCACATAAATTTCATGTTGATGTCAATTTTTTCCTGCCAGCATCTTTATGTAAATGGGTACTCGCAGAATAAACACCAGTGGTATCTTTGAGCTGATTAGATTAACATTTATGAACTATTTTTATGTGAATTGTGCAACATATACTTGATGCACACTCTCAAAACTATTCTGTTTTTTAGACAAGTCAGTGAAATGGGTCTTCTACAGTTCCTATTATCAGAAAAATTCCTGCTACTAGGGAATTGCAACATATGAGCCTGTGCTCAGGAGCTGAAGGACAGTCAATGTTGTATATACCTACTTTTTAGGGTTTACATATGTGCATTCTCAAGAAAAGGAGAAAAATATTGGAAATGTTTAAACACATGAAGGGTAGCCAAAAAAGAAAACAGATAGCAGTACCTCTTTAACAAAGAGAAGAGGCACGAGAGACGATGACACAGGATGGACATCTTAAAGGCAAAGTTAGAAAGTATTTTAAAAAAATGGTAGACATTGCATGCATCAGCCTTCCTGATAAAGTTTTTAAGATCAGAACAGTAAAAAAAAATGTAACAATGAATAGCAGTGGTATACAGCGATAACAATGGTGAGTGGAAATATTTCAGCTATGAGTTGATTATTTTGTGCAACTTATGTAATAGGGAAATAACTATGCACTGTATGATCCTTATCTGCTATCAACATGTATGCTTTTATGCAGAGTGTTCATTTATCAGTGCTGGGACATGACATGACTGACATTATGTTGGCTGCTGCATCTGTAAACTTTAGATTGCACCTTTTTAACATTCTTTTTTTTTTATGGAAATGGATGGATTCCATTTGTACCACTATATCATGCACCTCTGTCCTTCTAGCATTTTGGCATGGAGGCCACTTTACTATGCAGTCCACTGTTAATGTATAATCATTATTCAGAATGGTTTCTCCCTCAAATGTGCTAAAAAAGCAGTTACATTTATGCTGATATTTTATATGTTAATTCTCTGTACGTGGGGCTCAAGGCAAGCTGAGTGACAAACTGTTGCTATGAGCTAAAGAAGAATGAAATAATGTACTGCTACATGTGATACCATTTCTGTGTAAAGGAGCCCAGAATGTGATTTATCTCATGCTTCTCTTCATGGTACATAATAAAACAGTATGCTTTTCAATAATTCAGGTTGACATTTGACACATAAAGCACCGCTGCTCACATGCACTTTACGTATTTTATGTGATATTTGTTGGCTGATTTTGTATCTAAGTCAGTTTATACATTAAGCATTTTTATGCAATTTGTTTGGAAAACTTCAACAATATGAAAATATTCTAAGGAAAATGTCCAGCTAAACAGCTGATATTTCATTTATGGTAGATAGCAGTCAACTGTAAGTGCTTTACTGTCAGTTTATTCCTATACATGGCAATGCTAGGTCACGGTAATACAAGGACTGGTTCCTGGTTCAGTCAGTTCTCTGTATGCCTCAAGTGCCCCACTGGTATCTATGATCTCTATCATAATTAGTAGCCCGGCACAGTGCCAATAGTTTGGACTCTTTCGCTGTACCACTTGGAATGACCATCTGCCCATATCCCAGGCAGATGAGGATATTTTTTTGTATTCCCACAACATTTTGTCATAATAAATCTATAGACAATATCTTACTCCTTGCAGAAGGTGCATAAGCAGAGTTAAAGTAGGAGAGTTAAACATACCATAGTCTTGCATGTATTTTTTGTTTCGGAATCCACTGACTGTCTTCATTACCACCCCTCCCCAAGTCACGTGTAAAAATGAATATTAATAATAATGAATAATCTGCAGTTTGTATCATGGAAATTCATGAATAATTATTATTCATGACTATATTTTACCCACACAAGCCTAACATTATAAGGACTATTTATATGGTTCCATTTTTATTACATATGCACTGACAGAGTAGCAAATTCTTATATTTCTTTATACTAGTGGATAACTGGTTACTGATGTCCAATTCTGCAATAAAACGTAAGTAACATCTATATGTTGTTACATATTACTGTCATCAATGCCAAAAATATTTTGTTGAAACTATCATTAATGTAATAAAATAGATAAACATTTCTGACCAGTCACTTTCTAGTTCAGTAAGTGTATCTATTCATTCCACGTTTTTGTCTTCACAGGACAGCTACTCAGTTGCACTGCAGTCTCTCTTTTTGTTAAAAAATTTCCATCTCCAGCTCCCATTCCCATTACAAGTTTTACAACAGAGAGGCAGCCTTTATAAGGCTACAGCTCATGCCTAGCAAGGGTAATGGCTGCTGAATTGTTGTAGGAGTTGTAGAATATAAATGTAGCTAGGCACCATCCTGCCATTCTTTACACATTATAGTATAAAGTAGCTCACAGCTCCCTAGCATTTTTCTGCTTTTATTTATTTATTTTGGAGACTTTGATCCCACTGCCTTTTGACCATCATACCTTCTCTTGGCCAATCAACCTATTTGTTCCCTACTAGGCAAGAGCTGAACAAGAGAAGCTATCACCTAGGTAGCCATCGGTGGTACATCACGTTTTTGTTCTGTTTCTCCTCCCTGGCCCTAAGCAGTGGAGAATTAGCAAGCACCAAAGAGGGGATGTACCAAGGGCTGATTGAGGAGAATGTCCCTTCCTTCTCTTAGAGGCACTGGCCTCTGAGTAGCCCTGCCACTCCCCCGCATCGCAGGCAGTAGTCTCGCCAGTGTTCAGCAGGAAGACCTCACCACCCTGTGTACCTCTGAAGTGCATGCAGCCCCACCCTCTCTCTGAGCAAGTGAAAAGGCCACATCACTTCATTCTTTTCCCACCCTGCCTCCAGTTCTGGGCCAATAACTAAACCTTGGTCATCTGGTTTGTAGTCAGGGATTTATCCCTCTGTGCCACAGTGTAAGTTTATTTTTTTCTGCTTTTATAATATCAGACATCAAAGCGTAAGACCAGCAGGATTTTCCATTTTGTTTTCCTGAAGTTCAAGTTAGAAAAACTTCATCTAGTGAGAGGGTTTATACAGTACAGAATCTTAACATATTGTCTTTGCCATATGTCTAATATATATATTAGCATAACATTTGCTATGCTTCACCAGCTGCTCTAACATTCCAACTCTCAAGTTGCATCACTCTATAATAATGTAAATGTACCTGTTTTCACAAATTCATAAAATATCCTCTGCATGGCATGATGCAGTCTTGTCAGTGCCTAGCTCTTAAAAAATATAGCAGAAGCAGAAAGTATGGAAATGTTATAGCCTGTCACAGTCTGGCAACATTTCAACTGATTTCTTATTTTTTCTTAACTCACACTATCCAGTGGAGCTCTGGAAGTCTGTACTCTAACATCCAATAGCTATTTCTTGAGCCTTTTGACAAAATCGAGTTACATCCTCATAGTCTAAACAAATATCTATTTCTGTGGATCTGTGTTACTAAAGAAGTGTAACTGTTCAGCATAAACCAATCCCTACAGTGGTCACAGTTGTTAATTTTAAGGCTTAACTGAATTTTATCAATCGCAATAAACATGGTAAATATTATTTTTGTAATGTTTAGTAAACAAATTGAAATATCTTAGTAGACAATAAAGTTAAACATATACTCTCAATAACATTTTGCAAGTCTAGCTGTGAACTTTAACATGAGACTAAGAAATTCTGTCTGTGCCACTTGCTCTTTTAGATACTTAAGGAAGTATAACATTTTAACAATATAAATAAATGGCCTATGAACAATATTTAATATCTCTTTAGCTACACTAGACAGAGGTCTAGTATCAGTGCAGTTGTATTAACCATCATGTTAATTTTTAGATAAAATCTTTGATAACTTGTATGTAGCAGAGTTTTGATTTATAACTGTAAATATGAACAGATAATATTAGATGCCTAGAGGCATTGTTAGAATATTTTTTTAGAAACTGCTGGGGTGTCATTAGGGTTTAATACATATGCTAGGATTTATGTTTCGGTGTACAAGAACATATTTCATATAGGCATTCACAAAGCTTAAGTAAGCATCTCTCCTGCAGAAGTATATTACCAGATCCTACACACAGCCATGCAGATTAATTCTTCTGTGAAGATATGAGTTTTTATAAGCTTCTGAAAGATGGTTTGTTCATTTATTACATAATTACCCAAACAAGGATAATATAACAAATTCATATTACTTAAAAACATTTGTCCATTATATTTCAAAATATTAACATGTTTACAACATGGCTACACTCTTAAGATATATGAGATAGGGAATCTACAGTCAAGTTTGACCTTTGGTTGCATCTAATTTTTTTGAGTTGTGGCTGAATGGCAGATCTTAGTTTCAAACCCATTTCTTAACAGTGTTCTTAAAAAAAGAAAAAAATCTCACACACACACACACACACACACACACACACACACACACACACACACACACACACACACACACTCATACTCATGCTCATACTCAGACTCTCACATATAGGTTGTTATGAATTGCCAAAGGAATATCATCAAGGTCTAAAGGTAATCATTCCCTTATACTCAGCATTGATCAGGAAAATTAATGAGTACAACACCCCCTTTGGGATGAATCCACTAAACAAAGCAAGCAATTAACTCTAAAAGTTCCTAACCAAAACAATCAAAAGTCTTAAGACCCTGAGCTAACAAGTTAGGCTGCAAGTTCAATTCCTTTATTTGGTGTCTTACTGACTTTTGAGCGGAGATCTAGGCCTCACTAACTATGACAGTAGAGACCCAATTGTCCTTGACCTCTTATATCTCTGCAAGTCCAATATCTCCACCAATACTAGAACCATGAACCTAAATCTTTACCAACAGATAAATAAAACACTGCCCTCCAGCAAAAAAGAGGTGCGAATGTGACCTGAGAAAGGATACTGGCAAGACGGTCATAGGACTCTGGCCTTTTAATTTTCATGAATCTAATAAAATGTGTGTGTGTTTGTGTGTGTGTGTGTGTGTGTGTGTGTGTGTGTGTGTGTGTGTGTGTGTGTGTGTGTGTGTGTGTGTGTGCGTGTGTGTTTATATGCGCGCACACACATATGCAGTGACATATATATAAAACATGGTTCACCATTTCAAAAGGGTATATATCAGTAGTATGATGGCATTCCACATGCTGCAGCACAACTGGTGGAAGTCTTGCTTTCTGATGTATTGGACAAATAATCCGGGTCTGCCTGATCTAAGTGTAGGGAATGCATGACTGGCCACAATGACAGGGTCTTCCTAAGAGACAGACAGTGTCCTATGTAAAGGAGTTTGCAGCTGATTGTTAAGAAAATAAAGGTGGGCCTTTCAAGGCCTAGGAGACAGTTGGATTTAGAAAGGGTGAGACGCTGGTGTTCCTTTTAGAAGAATGAATTATGACAATGCATATTTATTATAGAAACTTGGGGCTTAGTTGCAATTGAATCAGTCAAGGAAAGAAGAAAGATACAGCATTCTAGGATAGGAGTTATTACCTCTTTTCATTGGACTTTTTTTGGAGTTAGTCTGTGAGGAACTGAGTTATTCTGAGGCATGTTTCCTGCACAGACATAGTTTTCTCTTTTATAAAGTCCATATGCTTGCAGAAGATGTAAGGTCAGGGATCATGCAAGGTATTTAAACTTTTGAACTCTCTCATGATTTGTTGTGGAAGCTGCAGAACTACTCATTGGAGAAAGGCTGAGATGTTGTCTGGAAGTAAGCTATTTATTGCTAAGGCATATACTGAGCTGGGAAAGGCCTTGATAGAGCTTTCAACTGATGGAAGAGGTTGTTGGTTTAGATATGATAAGGAAAGCCGCATCTGCATAGCATATGATTCTCTCTCAAAGATTATGGGTGACAGTAAAGTTAGAAAATAGCAGAACAGCCTAAAATGCAGAACTCCTTCATGAATTTAAAGCCATTTAAAGCCTATCCATTCACCATTACCCATTTTGTACATTTCTCCATCTTGCTGGAGAACAACTTTCAAATCAAATACTCCAAGTTCTACAAGGATAATACATGTGAAAGTCCGTGCTGAAGTTAACAAAATCCTACTCCATTGATTGCATCCTGTTTGATATTAACTGTAGTAAGGCAGTAGAGGTGCTATGCCTCTTCCTGAAGGTCATGTTATGATTCATAGACCAAGTTAAGATATTCTTTTAACTGAAGACATATAACCTTCTCAAATGATTAACTGAGAATTGGTGACAAAATGTTTGGTGGTGGATGAACGCAATGAAAATAATGCAGAGACTTACAAATACGAATAATAAACAAAGGTTTCTACAAAGACAGGAAGTGCCAGAGGTGGGCATCACACTGAGACTTTTTGTACGTAAAACTGCTAGGAAGCTGTCACATGCTTTGAGGGGGAGCAACCCTAACATTATGAAGTGCAGGTTCAACCCCCAAAAATGCCTTAATGACATTAGTACAAACATTGGGATTCTCTATTTATTTGTCAGTTGCACTTTGTCTTTCTTAGTTGTGAGACTCACATTTGAAGGTCTAGCACTTTTGGCAAGTTGGCAGGAGGCAGCAATGAGGAAGGGGAAGTTAGAGGGGTCAGTACAAAATGGTCAAGCATTTGGGGAAGACACCAACTACCAGTGCTACCTGTTGTTAGTTCCAGCTATACAGAAACTAATAGTGTAGTTTGGATCACCCTGTAAGCTTATTTCATAACAGACAGTCCTGTGGATTTTAAAGGCACTAATCCACAATTACTTGAGAAAGGTAGCTTTTGTGTTATTGCAGAACTGTTTACATTGAGTCTTTAGGCTGGTGTAACATTTCAACATTTCCAGTCAGTTTAGGATCTGGAATTTTTTTGATTAATGCCTTGTTGCTTTATATAAGCAATGAGTAGATTTAAGGGAATAGCCCATAAGTGCACAATTGGGAATAAGATGACTTACAGAGGTAGAAGGAAATAAAGGACATCTAGGGTGGGGTCATACCTACTGACCAGCGCTTACATACCAATGTTAGTATTGCAGTTCACTGGGAATATACAAACTATAAAAGTTTGAAAAATACTTGCTATAGTCAATTTTTTCAAAATACAGTTTCTCAGTGATTTTTGTATTTTGACAAAATGAAGACCATCAATCATCTATCCATTTTCTGATAAACTGCTTTATCATTTACTGCTTTACAGGGTCAGAGGAACATTGGAGTCTGTCCTGGCAGACAAAGGATGCAGGCGTTGAAGCTTATTCTGGTCTATTGCCGAACATGCGTGCACACAAACACACACACATACACATACACACACACACACACACACACACACACACACACACACACACACACACACACACACACACACACACACACACACACACACACACACACACACACACACACAAACTCATACCTATTGGCAGTTTGGCAGACCACCAATCAATATATTGCATGTCTTCGGGAGGTCAGAAGAAACTCGGGCACCCAAAGAAAACCCACAGGGACACAGGGAAGACATGTAGACTATGCACAGAAGGCACCCCAGCCAAGTCAACCAAAAGGATGTCATAGTGAGCTTTAAAAACAGGGGCTACAAAATGACCTTTGAAGAGGAGGGCAAAAGAGGTATTTAGAAGGTTCCATTTTAATTTTAAAATGATTGCTAATTTGATATTTACACAGATCCTATGTAGGGCTTTTGTGATACTTATTAGAGGAGAAAACAAACATGTGACACAGATGCCTCTTGGAGGTGAGAAGGAAGACTTCACTGCCTGTTTACTTTGCTGGCCTATATTTGCTCAGGAATTTATAGTTCAGTTCCAGAGTGGTGGGAGTAAGACTTATAGACATAAACCAGGATTCAGTAAGAGTCACAATCTCAGTGCTGTGGGTGGCAAGCCTCTATTCAAACAATGGCAGCTTGTTCAGAAGACTTCAAGTATTGATGCACTGTGCTACGGCCATGACTCATAATAACTGTAGCGATGTGGATGAGATTTTGGGGGAAGGTGTTTATTTTTAGTCATTGGCTGAATTAGGTATTTGTGTAGAGGGACTGGAAATTGCAATATTGGGGGCAAAATGTTGCAGAAGATGGTTGTGGTTATTATATTTGGTGGAAGGGCAAGTTAAATTGTCATGTAAGGTTGTGGGGATAAAACCTTAAGGAAATTGTTGAGAAACAGCTGATCAGGATACAAGAGGTGGTTGGGAAAAGTTTGTTTAGAGGAAGAGACAGGTTACAGGTGCAGAAGACATAAACATGGAAGAGAAATATGTAAATATTGACCTAACTTGTGAGATAATGTTTCGTGAGAACAGAAGGTGAAGAAGTAGGAGAGGGTTAAAGGGCAAACAACACTGTAAACACAACATGTATTTTTCTCATATTGTATCTTCTCCTATAAAAAAAAGATCCCTCACAATTTAGCACTTTATTCCCTTCTGTACAGTTCTATGCAATTCACCTTTACCTGTGTACTAATATGATGGGTTTAAATAAAATCGCACATTTTTTTTCATTTGGAATTTACCTGCCTGGCTCTTACATCACCTTATACATCACATTTTAATTGTTTTCCCAGAAAACAACAGCATGGTATTTGCAGCTCCTTATCCTTTCCTAGCCATTCGTGTCATAAACTTACTGTATGTCTACAAATTCATATCTCTTTTACTAAGTACTGTCATTTACAAATTCTTCCTCTTCTTTTACAACCATACATCTATTGAGTTTTTGTGACTTCCTAGCTACTGTACATCCTTAGAGTGAAGAAACTCCATTCCAGTGAGCGATATTGATGGGGGAAGCTAAATATTTCATATTTGTCAACAAAAAATCTAATTTATATTGCAGCTGAAGAATATACTGCTTATTGCAGTATGTTTAAAATATGACAAAGAACACATATCAGTGAATGTCAATGTCAGAATTTTTCAGAAACTCCTGTAAGAGATTCTCTAAATAAGCAGGAAACTACAGTTGAGCAAGTGGAACTTACTGTAACGGTAGATGCTCATATTGATCCCTGCTGCAGTAGACTAAGCTATCACAGTTATATACTGCAAAGGATATGACCAACCAGACAGCTCTTCAAAGCTTAAGGACACCTTCCACGAGCTCTAAGTTCCAGTAGCTTCAGCAAAGCTCCATATAAAATGCGGTTTGAGCACCAAAAAGCTTCAAAGCTTTCTTGCCTCAAGAAGGGAGGCTACAGCCCTGAAAGGTAAATACTAGGAAGAAAATAATAAAACATATAAGCATATGTAAAAATGTCTATACAATGAGTATATGCATCTATGCCCTGGCAAAAACAGATGAGAGGCATACCTCTCAACTGTACAGATTTTTGCAGACTGTCCACATTTTTGCCTCGTATTTTTGGCAAGTTTTTCACAAAATTGTAGTTTTCTTTCAAATCACTGGAAAATCATAGAAGACTGAAGTCAGAAAATAATGACAGACATTTGAGTTTTAGACTTCATACCATTCAGTAAATTCATGCTAATGTAAAACCTGCTATTCTATTAACTTAAGTTTGCAAGGGCAATATTTAAAAAGTGTCCCTATTTTTGGGCCTTTGTCCCCCCATTATTAATTTCTTTGTCCAGATTTCTTGTTCTAAGAGGTTGAGAGGTATGATGAGAGGCTAAAAGAGGGATGGTGGTTGTGGGGTACTGCAACAGTGATAAATTAGAACATCTGTTGTTACGGTAAGCTCTATTTACACAACTATACTATGTTCAGCATTGGACCATTGCTGTAGTAGCCTAAGATATTTGGGTAGACAGCTATAGTTTAAACATTAGGGAGGAGGAAGTTATTTTTGAATCCAGGAGCACATAGAAAATGGTCATAGAAAAACTAGTCCTGGACCTGCAAAATGAATCCAGCCCGTAATACTTTGCAAAAGTATAAACAGAGGGCCAAGTTGCTGCCACTAAAACACTTCTAAAGTCTACCCACTTCCGAAAAGACACAGAAGAAGCCAAGGCCCTGGCAAAGTATGATCTAACCCTGCCTGGAAGTGACTTGTTTTGATGTGAATATCAGAAGAAATAGTCTGGAATAACCATTATAAATTATCTGCTTTGACACTGGCTGTCCTTTATTTTATCTTCACAGGAAACAATAGCTGATCCACATCCTGAAGAATGGTAATATCTGCTCTGCTTGAGGGCATCCAAAGCTAGTAGAATTCTTTCTTCATTATTGTTAGGATATTGAAAGAATACAGGGAGAATAACACATTGGATAAAGGTAAATTCTGTAGCCACTGAGGCGTAAAAAAGTGAAGTAGGATTGGTTCACCAAAGGAGCTTGTAACTAAGATATCCTTTTTACAGAAGACAGAGCAATTTTCCAAACAAGAATATGAAATAGACTGATGGCTGATTCAAAAGTTTTCCAGTTAAGAACTTCAAAATAGCATGATGAGCTGGTTCTAAAGGAAGAAAGCAACAGTTTTTAAATGCAAAGTTAAGATCCAAAAGAGAAGCCAGTTAATTTTTAGGTGCACGAAAAATTAAAATCCCTTTCAAAAATTGTTTGAGTTGAGAACAGTTAGAATGGAGGGTGGGATCTGAGGGCAGACAAGCAGAAATGGCCAAAAGATGAAACTTGATAGAAGAGTACGATCAGCCAGAGGACAATAATCACACAAATAATTTAGAACCAGAGATACCTAGGCCTTAAAAGGTCCTGGTTCTTAGTGTGGCATCAGCTAGAAAATATTTTCCACTTACCCATATCTGATTTTCTAGTTACAGGTATTTGGCTTCCCTTGGTATCTACTCCATGTCCTCAGGAAAGAATGGTTCATAGGTTCCTAGGTTCATAGGTAGGTACTAGGCTATTGGCCCTAGGGCCTATACAAGCCTAGCCAAAAAAGGTACCCTGGCTTTCGCCACCCAATAAAATTATTTTCCTGTGCCCCTGTCAAGCAGAACCAGAGAAGTAATCCAGGGGTGAATTTCCTATTACCCATCCAATCATCAAGATTTTTCTTGAAGAGTGCTAATGAGGAGCTCTGTCTGACATGGATAGGTAGTCTGTTCCAGAGTATGGGAAGTCTCTGGGTCAGGAATCTATCCCTCCAGCATATTCTGTTTATTGTGGTGACAAGGTTTAGGTCCCTAGAGCGTGTAGCATGGAGGGATTGGGATTTCTTTAAGTGGAGCATGTCCAACAGCTCTGGGTTTGACATAGCTTTGTATGTTAGGCAGAGATCGCCTCTGAATAGGCGATATGCGACAGAGTAAAGCTGGAGTTTTTTAGTCGGTCTGCGTAAGGCATCTGTTTGAGGTCAGTAATCCTCTTTGTGAGGTATTTTTGCGGCCTTTCCAGTTGTTGTAGATGTCTTGTGAGGTACGTACCAAAAGGGGCATTGTACTCTATAATGGGTCTAATGAGTGATGAGGAGAGGAGAACAATGACCTCTTTTTTTCTGGATGAGAAACCTTTTGTGATGAGGTGTGCCATGTAGAAGGATTTCCTGACCACTGTGGCAATGGGATTATCAAAGGAGAGACTACTGTCCACCTGTCCCAAGCTCTCTTATCACACTTTCGGTGTTAAGTAGACTACCGCCTATGTGGTAATTCATGGGTACAGAGCTTTTACCAAAGGGGATGACAATGCAGTTTTTGCATTGAGCTTGACACCATGGCTTTGACACCAGGCATCTGTCTCAGTAAGGCCCTTTTGTAGGATGTCCACATCATTAGGAGTTTCGAATATGGCTCCTAGTTTGCAGTCATCTGCGAATTTAGTTAGCCAATGACCTTCTGTGTTAGTCTGTACTTCAGAGAAGTAGATACCAAACAGGAGAGGACCCAGGACTGAACCCTGTGGTACTCCACTTGTCACTGGTCTGAAGTCTGATTTGGAGTCTGCTACTTTCACAGTGTGAGTTCTGTCAGTAAGCCAGTTGGCAACCCATCTTGTGACACAGGGATTTATACCTAGTTTAGTGAGTTTATCTATAATTCCAGAGTGGGGGATGGTGTCAAACGCCTTGGCGAGATCTAGATAGGCTGTGTGAACCACCTTACCCTCATCTATGGCTTTGGTGACTGCTTCAAAGAAGTCTATCAGGTTTAGGAGACATGATCTGCCTTTTACAAACCCGAACTGTGTGGGGTCCAGAGTTTGGAGATCCCCAATGTCTTTGTTTATGAGTTCCATGATGATACGTTCCATGGCCTTGCATACCAGGATCGTCAGGCTAATGGGGCAGTAGTTCCTGGGGTCTGTTGTGGCCCCCCCCCCTTTGTGGAGTGGGATAACCGTCATGGTGCGCCATTCAATGGGCACAAAGCCTGAAGTGAGGCTATGATTGAACATGGTACTTAGGTGGGGTGCCAGTTCATTCAGTAGTTCATGTAGAAGGCAGCCTGGGATGTTGTCAGGACTCATGGATGCTGTGTTCTTGGCTTTGGAGAGTGAGGTTTTTACCTGTGCAGCCGTGATTACAGGAACTTTGCATTATTCCAGTATAAAGATGGGCCCTTTAGGGGGTGAGAGGGGGTAAAGTTAGCACTGAACCTATCTGCCAGGATGTTGGCAATATCAGTTGGTTCTGTATATTTAGTGTCATTGTGCTGTAACTCAGAGCAGATCTGAGTGTTGCCATTGAAATTGTTGACATAGCTATAGAATGCTTTGTGGTTGTCTTTAGAATCAGTGGCAATTTTGTTTTCATAACTAGCTTTGGAGGATTTTATGAGGGATCTCAGCTTCTTACTGAGGCTGACCAGGGAGTTCCTCCAATCGTGGGATTTTACTCTTTTTTGCAACAGTTTTTTTCTTCTCTTGTAGAGTTTGTTTATGGCAGATTGGCTTCCTTTTTTTGGTGGATAGCAGGGATAGCACGAGCCACGTACTAGTGTAAGTGCTTATAAAGTGCATTTGTGTAGGATTCAGCAGTCGTACCTCTATTGTCCATCTGCATGGGTGTCGTGAAGTTTGCCACTTCTGTCTTAAGAAGCGTGAAGTTGGCTTTGGAGAAATTTTTTACAGTTGTTTTCCTAATGGGGGGTGGGAGTGGGATGTGGATGTCTAGGGTGATTAGCTTGTGGTCGGATCTGACCAACGAGGAGCTAACCTCTGGTGTGGAACACCAGTCACCCATGTTGGTGATGACCAGGTCTAGGATATTGCTGCCCCTGGTGGGGGTGTGGATAAGTTGATCCAAGGCACTGGAATTGATGATTTCCAGAAAATGTTGAGCAAAAAGTTGGTACACGAGTAGTTTTCCCAGTTAATGGTGGGGTAGTTGAAATCACCCATTATTAGGGTGTTGGATTGTACCTTAATATTTTCCAGTGTATCAAGAAAAGAGGAGTCGGAATCCTGGGGCATGGTGGGGGGGGGGTCTGTAGCAAGCTACAATCTGGACTGTGGTTTTGCCCAGAGTTAGTTGAACTTGGATAATCTTGGATGCATTATGCTGAGCAACTAGCTTGGAGGTGTGGATATCCTTAATGAATATGGACATGCCTCCACCTTTAGTGTTTCGGTCTGGGTTTAGTGGCCGAAGAGTGTGGTATGAATTATAGCCTGGTAATATAGGGGTGTTCTCTGAAGCTTTGAACCAGGTCTCTGTCACTGCACAGATATCAATGTTCTCCATTTTAAGGAGTGCCTCGAGTGAGTGCATTTTGAGGTTTAGACTTCTAGCATTGAGTAGCATTACCCTCAGATTTTGCTTGCTTGTACCTGTTACAGTGGTGAATTTGTCATTTGAACCTTGCCTAAAAAAGGCACTATAGGGGTGACAAGAGCCTTTGCTAGTATCCGGATTCCCAAGGGAGACAGGTGCAGGCCATCTCTGGCAAAGCAGTGTGGTTTGTCGATCATGTCATCCCAGGCAGGCAGATACTGCATTCCCTTAGAATGACACCAGAAGCTTAGCCAATTGTTAAAGTCAATCATTTTGTCCTTGTACTGTGGTATCATTCTGGGTGATGGCAGGATGCTACTCAGGGCTAGGGTCATACTTGCCTGGGCTACAAGATCAGAGAGCTCCTCCATGTCTCTTTTCATGTAGTCCAGGGAGGGACATCTCAGGTCATTCACAGCAACATGTACAATAACAGAGTCAAATCTGTACTTATTGTGGAGTGACCTGAGTGCTTGCGTTATGTGGCGGATCCTGGCACCCGACAGGCAACTGACAGTAACTTTCTCCTTGTTTAGCCTGGTGAGTAAAACATCAGTGTGCCTGACTATAGAGTCACCTATGACTAGAACGTTGAGTACGTTATGCCTTATGGGCTGTAGTTGAGTGGCACACTGAGTATGTGGGCTATATGTTATTTAGGTTGTGTTGGGGGGTAGAGGTTGCTTGCATTTCTGCTTTGGAGGTCTCGATTGTTTGGGCAAATTTTTACTGAGAGGCTCAGTGAATGTAGGCGTGTGTTTTGTGCTTCTGTGTGTGTGTGTTTTGGTGTGTAGATTTGGAGGGACTATGTGATGAGTGGGGTGCAGTGCAAGTGTTTACCTCCTCCTCTAGACTGTCTAGTCCAGTCTTCTGTGAAGAGAGCTTTGCTTCCGTAAAACATCTCAAAACTTATAGTCTAAGTAGCCAATTGATGTATATCCAGATGGGGTGTATCAAACAACACCCTGTACTGTGTGACTAAACCCAGAATGTGAGGAAATCTGTGCTAATTGCCCTTGGCCCTTATCAAATTAAGGGAGAACCACAGATGCCTGGGCTAAAAGGGAATCGCGACTACTATCTTTAGGAAGTCCTTCTGCAATTTTAGAAGAACCTTTGCTATCAGTGGATCAGTGGAAAGGCATAAAAGAACATTCCCATCCATGGGAATGAGAAAGCAGCATCTGCATTCCAGGACTGCTACACAGAATCCTGTAGCAGAATTTCTTTAACTGTCTTTTTTGAAAGGAGGCAAAGAGATATATTTGAGGTGTTCCCCACAGCTGGATCCATTTCTGGAAGACCCCCAATGGTAGTTACTATTGGTGAGGATCTGTCATAATCCTGATCAGCTTGCCTGCTATAATGTCTTGCTCTGTAGGTGCTACATTAGCGTGATCAAGACACAAAGATGAGCAGTCAGGGAAACCCAGTCTGGCCACAGCAGAGTAACCTATAGGCAGCTAAGGCAGTGACATTGCCAGACAGACCCAAAACTCTCAAGAAATATACTTCTTGCAGAGGAGGAAGGAAAAATTGAGGAGACTGATAGCCACTCCATGGTTCAGCTAAAAAGAATACCATCACACGGGTAGCAGAGGCTGCACAAGTCGGTAAAGCAAATGAGCATCCAAGTCAAGTTTTGAGATAAAAAAAATTTAAAGACAGTCCCAAAAACCTTACTGTGTATAGCAAAGTAGTAACAATTAGTCAAAATATATCTATACATAATTTTTTTACACAAGCATTCTCAACTGAAAAAAAAATCCCTTTACAAATAAAGACAGTTGAAAATATAACATTTCCTAGCTAAAGATAAATAAGTTTTCACAGAGAAACACATTTTTCTTCGGAAAAATAACTTAGACAAAGTTTTTCACCAAACAGAAAGAATAGTTGTATAAAATCTTACCATAATGATAGATGTCCTTCTCTTCTCTGTTGCAGTATTTATAGCATGAGGGGGTTTCCTGACGTAGGTGACCCGATGTTGGCCAGTATACAATAGACTTTACTACTGTACGGCGTATGGTACGTCACACATAGGCTGAGATCGGACAGCCATAAAAGTGACATATGCACCCACCATCTTCATAACTGACTGCCCCAGGAGGAATGCCAGCCTAAGGAAATAGGGTAAGAACCATCCAAGAAGAAGCAAGGCCAGGGGGAAGGAGGGAAGGATAGGAATACTGCAACAGAGAAGAAATAACATGTGGGGGGAGAATACTAAAGCTTATGAAGTAAGACAGGAGGGAGTAGCTGTGGAGCTTTCCAGGAAGCCCTGCAGTATGGCTCTGGCAAACCCTGCTCTAGATGTAGAAATTACATCTAATTTATAGTGTTTGGTGAAGTTATGGAGTGAGGTCCATGTAGCTGCTTCAAGAATTGAATTAGTGTCCAGTCTCTTGAAAAAGGCCCCAGATGAGGCAACAGCGGTGGAATGAGCCTTACTATGGTGAGTGTAGCAGAAGGACATAGTCTTTGAAATCCAGGAGGAAATAATTTGCTTGGACACAGCCTGCCCAGAGCCCTGGGGTGGTAAGAAACAAAAATCTGATCTGACTTTCTAACAGCCTTGGTCTTATCCAAATAAAATCTAAGTTGCCTGTGGACATCTAAAGTATGGAGGACCCACTTACTAGCGTTCTGGGGAGAAGGGAAGGTAGGTAAGTGTATGGATTAATTTACAGATAGGTCATTGACTACCTTAGGCATAAATGAGAGGTTTGTGCACAGGGATACCCTGTCTTTGTGGAAGGCCAGAAAGGGTGGAGATACCATAAGGGCCTGTAGCTCAGACACTCCTCTGTCTGAAGTTAAGGCTAGGAGTAACACAGTTTTCCAGGAACAGTACCGAAGAGAAGCTGAGGAAGCTGGTTTGTAGGGTGGGAGAGTCAGCTTTTTCAAAACAGAGTTAAGGTCCCAGGGAGGTAAAACAGGTTTCCTGAGAGGTCTAATGTGTAGGACACTTTTAAGTAATTTGTTTTGCTTCAAATCTGCTAGCTAAGGGGGGAGACAGAGGCAGACAGGCAGATATAGCAGACATATGAGCTTTTACTGAAGAGTAAGCCAAACCAGCATTCAGCAATTCATACACATAAGTCAAAAGCAGGGGAATTTCCACTGTTAATGGGTCCTGATTTTGCTAAGTACAATTTTCTGGTATTTGGTTTCCTGGCCTCCTGCAGGACTGTAAGCATGTCCTTAGAAAACAGGTGTGTGAGGTAACTTGTGGTGATTGCCCTTGGCTAAATGCAGAAGGATAGGGAACCAGTGCTGTCTTGCCCAGGACGGAGTCACCAGCAAGATTTTTGGTTTGTCCTGCTGAATTTTGGACAGGACTTTTGGGATGAGTGGAAGGGGAGGGAATGCATAAAGAAATATCCCATTCCAAGAGAAAGAAAGGGTGTCCACTTTCCAGACCAGAGAGTGAGATTCTCTGGCACAAAACTGTGGAAGTTGTCTGTTCATGGGAAAGGCAAAAAGGTCTGTTTGAGGAATACCCAGGGCTGATCGTAGCTGAAATGGCCCCCTAGGCAAAGTAGGGTTCTGGCGCCTGTTAAGCCCCATGCACACCAAACTCATGAAACACCTCTATTTGAGCCACACCCACAGGTAGGTCACTTCAAGAAAGCCACTCCAGTCATTTCCTTAAATTATTTAAATGCAAAGGAAGAAAAAGATACCTTGTAATGTAGTTAAACTGCGTACACATTTCCTACTTTAAATACCACAGCCAGATCATGGTCAAATAGCGCCCTAGGCAAGGTAATAGACTGCCCCCCCCCGAGCAGCCCCTCCTTAAGCAACCCCCTAACCCCCCCAAGCAGCAGCACCCTCCTCAGCCATTCCAGTATTCCATTATTTGGCTAATTCTCACGAGTTACCACCATACACACTGTTCAAATCTATCAGTGTGCATACTGTTCTCTTATTTGCTTCTAAAATTATTACAGATATTGAAATAAAATAGCACAGATAGCCATTTGCTAAACAAACAATACAGTCTCGCAATGAAAACAGACTTAGTATGAGCAGTAAACTTCTCTGCCCTTGAAACTCACATTCATTGAAATGGCATGAAAACCCACATTCATAGAAAATGCATCTGGCCATTAATCTGGAGGATTAAGTTTAACTTTGCGCTGTTTTCAAACCATAGGCTCCTTGCACATACATTTTTACGGCCATGCATACATCTATTTATTCTTTGATTCACCTTCCTGATTGTATTAAATTATATTCCTTATACAATACAGCACCACTTGTTAGAATGTGTTTAAAATTTGTAGTTTTAAACATTCTTTTAATAAACAATGAAACAAAATGTATGAACCACTAATGACAAAACTGCCCAATTCAGAACATTTCCATCATAAAAGTCTACTCAAACTTCTGTCATTACAATCCACCATTATCAGTGAATATCCACAATCTCTGCAGAAATAAAAGCCATCTAAATAATTCCACATTAAAGAGATCTGTAACTAATGAAGAGGTTGCTGCTAGCAAAGAACTTTATACTTCATTGTTTCATCTACAAACTGCCTGTTCCCCTTAAAGAATAAACTGCCTATGTTACATTAAAAATAAGCTAGTAATATTGCAATAGGGAATGGATGGCAAACTGACAACAGGTTCATAGTTACTAGGTATCTCCTCCAAAGAAGGACATTCTTAGGACTGTAGCATCCACATCCACAGTACAGTATCAGCAATCCATCTATATACTGTGGAATTAGAACCCACAGCCTTCTACATCAAAAGCAAGCAGGCTACCTGTTGTGCAACTAACAATGCAAACAGACGTGCCATAAGCAGCATTAAACTTCTCTTCCCCTGAAGCACTCAGTTCCTTGTAAAATCCACTTGACACTCAACTATATCTCTCAACTTTGCAGCACAAGAAATCTGGAAAAAGCCAAAATTTACTGTGGAGAGGGACAAAGGTCCAAAACCAGGGACACATTTTAAACATTGCTTGTATAATCTTAGAAAGTTTCTACAATAAAATGCTTTGTGTTACCATGCATTTCCTGAAAGACAGGAAGACTGAAACACATGGCTATCATTATTTAGTGAATTCACTTCTCACTGATTTGCCAGAAAACCACACATTTTAAGAGAAACAGACCAAAAGTATCAGCCAAACATTCCAGACATTATGTGAAAATCTGGACAGTTGAAAGCTATGGACTCAACTTCTTGCATCACAAAAGGTGGTATGGGTAGAGAAGTCAGGCTCTTGTTCCTTGCACCAAAGTACAGGGTTTGAGCCTGAGTAACACTAACCGCCTGGTATGCTTAACTGGGGCATTACACACGCCACCTTCCTTGAAAATGAAGCGGCAAATTATTCCATCTTGGAAGCATTTTACAATTGCACGTGCGGAACAGGATGAAGAACAGGACATAATGCTATGGGATCATTTAAACAGTGAGTAAATATGACAGTCCCCCCACCACCCTTTAGCTACTCCACTGGTCGCTTGCCCCTCACCCTGTAGTTCTGGTTCTCCGAACACATAATAAGAAAGTAACTTAATTAAAATTGCACTCTTCTTGCCTATGCCTAAGGCCGACTGTGGGAATACCCCACTGGTGGACAATGTCCAGAAACATATCCCTTTGAAGCATCCATTTGTGGGATGGTGTCTGGGACCTGCTCAGGTAATCTGCCACACAATTTTGAGAGGTTGGGATGTACACTGTCTGAAGGGTTACCTGAAATTTTACTGCCACTCCCAAGCCTGAAGAGCCAGCCTGCATAACAGATAGGATTTGGTCCCCCACCTCCATTTGTTCACATACCAGAGGACTGTCATATTATCTGTAAACAGCTTTAGAGGTCCCAGTTGGAATAAGGGGTGGAAAGTCTGCATAGCCAACAGCAACACCCTCATCTCCCTTACACTGATGTGCTCCTTCAGCTGAGAGGGAGACCAGATCCCTTGTACTTTCGGGTTGCTGAAGGTTGCTCCCCAATCTATGTCTGAGGCATCTGTGCAGATCTCTTGACAAGGGGCAGGAGGGTCTAAGAATAGTCCTGGGTTGAGTGACATGATGTATCCACCACTGAAGTTCTCTCTTCAGACATGAGATAGGGGAAATGTAGAATTCTAAGGGGTGCTGATGTTGCATCCAAACTGATTTTAGACACCACTGTCATTTTCTCATGTATAGCTTGACTAAGGGGGGCATGGGAATGGTAGATGCCCTGACGCCCAAGACCCTTACAAACTCTCTGGCTGCAATGTGGTAAATCAGTAGAATGTTTTGGAAGTAAGAGATAAGATCCTGTACCTTTTGTGGGGGAAGAAAGACCCTTATAAGATCTGTTTGTATCCTGCACCCCAGGAAAATATGATCCTGTAAAGGGGTGAGAACTGACTTTTTTAAGTTTATGGTGAACCCTATATTTTGTAGAAATTTGATAGTAAAGGCAATATTTAATTTCAGCTCCTCTGTGGAGGGAGCTAGAAGGAGAAGGCAGTTCAGATACGGAAATATGTGTATTCCCTGGAATCTCCATGGGCAATTACGGGAGCAAGGCATTTAATGAAGACCCTTGGTGAGGTAGTAAGCCCAAACAGCAAGGCACAGAACTGAAAATGCCATGATGATACAGAGAATCATAAAAGCTTCATATAGTTGGGATGGATGGGAATGTGCAAATATGCTTCTTTGATATCCAGGGTAATCAGGAAGGTTTCAGGCAGAATGAGTGGGAACAGAGTCTGGTAGGTCAGCATGTGGAAAGTGGGTACTCTTAGGAAGGTATTGAAATGGAACAGGTCAAGGATGGGTTTCCAGGGACCTTCCTTCCTGAGCACCAGGCATAGCCTGGAATAACATCTTACACCTATTTGGCTTTTGGGGACACTCTAGATGGTCCCTTGGTTCAATAATTCTAACAGAACCTCTGGTAAAAGGCAAGTTGTTTCATGGGAAGTTGAGGGATGCCCCTGAAGGAGGATAGTTAATCCCATACCATGAAGTACCCTTTTTGAACAATTGAGAGGACCCAGGCATCTTGAGTTATGCTTTCCCAGGCAGGAAGGGATAGGGGAGGTCACTGGGAAAGTGGGATGTGGGTGGGTGGGGGAAAGCAGTCAAAGACAGGACAGCTTGTCTGGAAAGGGACACTTAGGTGGCAGAGTTGCCAGAGGGACCCTAGGTTGTTGTGGTCTCCTGTCACTCTTTTTTGTTCTGGGCTGTGTGTGTGACAAGAATATCTACGCACATGTACAGGCATTGCAGGGTAATTTCTTTGGAACTTGGGTACCGGGGAAACAAAATATGTTTCAATTCTGGAAATTCTTTACCCTTTTCCTGCAATGATTTGAACAGGTTAGCAGCTGCAGGTCCGAACAAGGCAGAACTGTCCACAGGAGCATTCATAAGTTTGGCTTTTATGTTCTAGGGTAAGGGATGAAGTCTTAGCCAAGAAAATCTTCTTATCACTGATCCAGAGGCAGCTGCTCTAGTGGAGGTCTCTGCAGCATCATAGCTGCATTTTATGGAGTGATGTCCTACTTGAGAAGAAGCACCAAACAAGAAGTAGCCAAGATTTTATTTTCTAAGTCAGGTAAGCCTGCAATTACCTGTGAAAGTTGGGACATAAGTTCTAAAGCGAATTTGGTCATATTTGCTTGTTAATTTATAGCCCTGAATGATAGAATGGCAGAAGTGTATACTTTTTTCCCTGTCTATTCAGGATCCTGCTATCCTTATCAGATGGTAAGAGGGTAGTGGAGGGCAGCAATTTTGATGGCTTGTCATAAGCCACAGAAATTACAGAAGGGTCTGCAGAAGGACATCTGAAGAGAAACTTGCAGCTCTCTAGGACCTTGTACAAGTGGTCTGGCTTTTAGGGAGCAGGTGGCTGTGAAGCAGAGGCAAAGGCATTGAGAAAGGTAGGCAACACAGGAGGGATAGCTGATGGGCTAGGTGATTCTACCTGTAATAGCTCATAGTATCTTTTTTGTACTTCAGATACTTAGGTTCATAGGTTCATAGGTTCATACTAGGCTATCTGCCCGAGGGCATTTATAAGCCTAGCCCATTGTTTTGTGGCTTACGCCACCCCTTTAGTATGGGGAACTATACCCATTATTTTGCTGTGCCTCTGTCGAGCAGTGACACTGAGGTAATTGCTGGGGTATATCTGCGATCTCCCATCCATTGGTCAAGATTTCTCTTGAACAAGGCCAGCGAGGTGCTCTGCCTCACATGTACCGGGATTTTGTTCCACAGCATAGGGAGTCTTTGGGTGATGAATCTATCCCTCCAGCACGTCCTATTAATAGCCGTGTCGAGGTTTAAGTCTCCTGCCCTTGTGGCTCTGATGGATCTAGATTTTTTGAGGTGAAGCATATTCATCAAATCTGGGTTTGACATGGCCTTGTATGTTAGGCAAAGGTCACCTCTGAGCAAGCGTGGCGACTGAATAGAGCTGGAGTTCTTTCAGTCGGGCAGCATAGGACAGATTTTTGAGACCCTTTATCCTTTTGGTGAGGAACTTTTGTGGCCTCTCCAGCTGCTGCAAGTGTCGGGTCAGATACATTCCGAATGGGGCATTGTACTCAATCATTGGTCTGATGAGTGATGAGTAAAGGGAGACTATGACCTCCCTTGATCTAGATGAGAATCCCTTCATGATAAGGTGGGCAATGTAGAAGGACTTCCTAACTACTTTAGCTACATGGGTGTCGAATGACAGACTACTATCAACCTGGGTCCCCAGGTCCCTGATAACTTCTTCTGTGCTCAGTGGATTGCCACCTATTTGGTAGCTAGGGGTAACCTTGTTTTTCCCGAAGGGTATGACTATGCATTTTTTGGCATTTAACTTTAGGCCGTGGCTCTGGCACCAGTTATCCATTTCTGTGAGACCCTTCTGAAGGATATCTGTGTCAGATGTGTTTTCTACTATGGCGCCCAGTTTGCAGTCATCTGCAAACTTTGTCAGCCATAACCCTCCTGTGTTTGCTTGTACTTCGGAAAAGTAGATGCCAAACAAGAGTGGGCCCAGGACTGAGCCCTGTGGGACACCACTTGTCACAGGCTTTGAGTCTGACATGGCGCCAGCAACTCTGACCCTGTGGGTTCTGTCACTCAGCCAGTTTGAAACCCATCTTGTGATGTATGGGTTAACATTTAAGCTGATGAGTTTTTCAATGATACCCGAGTGGGGTATTGTATCGAAGGCCTTAGCCAGATCGAGGTAGGCTGTATGGACTGCCTTTCCCTCATCAATGGCTTTGGTGACTGTTTCGAAAAAGTCAACCAAGTTTAAAAGGCATGATCTGCCTTTGACAAAGCCAAACTGGGTTGGATCCAAAGTCTGCAAATTGCCTATGTCTTTATTTATGAGGTCCATTATGATCCTCTCCATGGCTTTGCAGATAAGGCTTGTCAAGCTAATGGGCGGTAATTTCCAGGGTCTGTGGAGGCACCGCCTTTGTGAAGTGGGACCACAGTTGCAGTGCGCCACTCCTGGGTGCGTATCCAGAGGTAAGACTTTGATTAAACAGCTGTCCTAGCTGTGGGTTTAATTCCTCATTGAGTTCGTGGAGCACACAGCCGGGGACACCATCGGGTCCCATGGATGCTGTGTTTTTGCTTTGGAGAGAGCAGTTCTCACTTGGGCTGGAGATGTTTGGGGGCTGCACTCATTTGGTATAGATATCTCTCCTTTGGGGAGGGAAGTTTGCACTGAACCTGTCAGCCAGTATGTTGGCAATGTCTGTAGAATCAGTAATCTTCACATCATTTTGAACTAGTTCTGAGCATATCTGGGAGTTTCCTCCTAGGTTTCTAACATAGCTAAAGAAGGCCTTATGATTGTCTTTTGAGTCTTTAGCTATTTTTCTCTCGAAATTTGCTTTGGATGATTTTATGAGAGCTCTTAGTTTTTTACTTATAGTGATCAAGGGTGTCTTACCTTTTAAGGATTTTGCTCTATCTTGTAGTAGCTTCCTCCTTTTGTTGTAGAGTTTGTTTATGGCTGGGGTCCACCAGACTGGACGCTTGCCTTTGGTACAAAGAGTCTTTGTTTTGCTTGGGATTGCCTTATCCATGCAGTCCTGCAGGTGCTGGTAAAAGGCGTTTGTAAGTGATTCAGCGGCTTGAGTATTGTTTTCCGCCGCTCGGGGCCTGAAAGGAGACCACACTAGTCTTTAGAAGTGTGAAGTCGGCTTTTGAGAAGTTCTTTACTGTGGTCTTTTTTATTTCAGGTGGGGGTGGGATGAGGACCTCCAGCGAGATTAGTTTGTGATCTGATCTCACCAGTGAGGGGTATACTTCGGTGTTGAACATTGTGCTCCCATGTTCGTGATGATGAGATCAAGTATGTTATCTCCTCTTGTGGGGATGGTGACTAGTTGTTCCATGGCATTTGAGTTTATGAATTCCAGGAACTTTTGGGCTAGGGTGTTTGGGCTTGAGTAGTGTTCCCAGTCTATATTAGGGTAATTGAAGTCACCTAGTATGATGGTGTTTGGTGATACATTTATCCCCTCTAGTGTTTTCAGGAAGGCCATGTGAGTTTCCTGAGTTTGTGAGGGTGGCCTGTAACATGCTACAATTTGCAGAGCAGTCTTGCCTATGGTTAATTGCACCTGGATGGTCTCCGATGCATCGTGCGTTGCCACCAGTCTTGAGGTGTGGGTGTCCTTGATGAATATGGATACCCCCCCCTCCTTTCTTGGTATTGTCCGGATTTTGGGGCCGAACGCATGATATGAGGTAAAACCTGATAGCTGGGGTGCTCTCAGGAGCCTTGAACCAGGTTTCTGTCACAGCACAGACATCGATGTTCTCCATACTGAGAAGGGCCTCGAGTGCGTGCATTTTGAGATTTAGACTTCTGGCATTGAGCAGCATTACCCTTAGTTTTTTCCTTTTTGTGTTCTAGGGTGGTAGGTTTAGAATTTGAGCCTTGCCTAAAAAGGCACTATGGGGTGGCAAGAGCCTTTGCCAATATCCGAATCCCAGGGGTGACAGGTGCAAGCCATCCCTTGCGGCAGCGTGGCTTGTCCAGCATGTCATCCCAGGCAGACAGATACTGGATCCCCTTTGAATGACACCAGTGTTTAAGCCAATTGTTAAAGCTGATCATCTTATCTCTGTATTGTGGCATCATTCTTGGTGAAGGTAGGATACTGCTCAAGGTCAGGGTCATACCTGCCTGGGCTACATAATCAGAGAGCTCCTCAATGTCTCTTTTCATGTAGTCCAAGGAGGTACGTCTCAGGTCGTTTACACAAGCGTGGACAATGACTGAGTCATATTTGTACCTGCTGTTGAGAGACCTGAGTGCTTGCGTTATGTGGCGGATTCTAGCGCCCGACAGGCAGCTTACTGTGACCTTCTCCTTACTCAGTCTGGTGAGCGGGACATCAGTGTGTCTGACTATGGAGTCACCAATGACTAGTGTGTCTGGCATTGTGTTTGGCCTTAAGGGCTGTGACTGTTTGACACTCTGACTGTGAGGTCTATGTGTTGCGGGTGTTGTGTTCTGAGGTGGTGGTTGTTTGGGTGTCTGCTTTGGTGGCCTCTGCTGTTTTGGTAGATTTTGATCAGAGCCTCAGTATGTCTTTGTGTGTTTATGTGTATGATTTGAGGTTGTAATGGTACTATGTGAGACTGGGTCTATAGTGTGTGTGGTAACCTTCTCCTCCTGACTGGTCTTGCCAGTCCTATGTTGAGAGAGCTCAGCCTCCAGTTTGGCCGTATAGTTGCATCTCTCGCATGTATTTGTGTTTTGTGGGAGGAGGAAAGGGTTGTCTGTGTACATGAGGCAATTGAAACATTGCCTCAATATTCCCAGGTTCACCAGCTGAGCAGGAGAGGACACTAGCAACTGATCCCTCGACATGCTAGAAGGGTAGACGAAAAACTTTAAAAAAAGATTCTGGGGGACGTGGGTGACCGAGAAATGGGGGGTTGCCTTTTTGGGGTACTATCTATGACAAGAGTGCCGTATCAAGGTAATAAGTACTGTAGGAGCAAGTGCTAGGTTTAATAGATAGAGAATAGTCTCTATGGGTGCTATCCCATTTAAAGTTGTCTCTCATCTTAGCTACGGTCTCTTCAAAAGACAGGTCTTCCATTGGTGAGTCTGTACCATTTGATTCCTCTTCTGGGGAGGCATAATCGGGGGGGATCTGGGAAGAGTAAGCCATGATTCATCTCCTGAAGATGCCTCTTCCTCAGATGTATCCTCTTCCCTAGTTCTTTTAAGTGGAGAGACAGTACTGGATGGGGGAGCTGTAACATCTGGAGGAGGCCTAAGTGACATAAGGGCATTGAAAAGGCCTTGACTGAACTGCTACCAATCGCTAGCAGGTTCTTTTGGTGGAGCTTTTTTTTTGTTTCTTTTTCCAATGCAGGTCTGCTTTATGTAGGGTAGGAGGGCCTGATGTAGGCCTCCATTCAATCATATCAGAATCTACCTCTTCCCTAACAAGGATCTGTGGGATCCCCTTAGGGCCTTCCATAATCATGAGATTCCCCTCAAACATCTGAAATGGATGCCTGCTCAACCTCTGTGGGTGTGTTAATGCTTGGATTCAAGGTAGCCTGTACATCAGGCTCGGCCTGCAGATCAGAGCTGTGGACCGGGCATGTCTCTGTGCTGTCCTCCACCTCAAGAGAGATGTCGGTATCCAAAAATAAGGCACTGGAAGGTTCACCAAAGTAAAATCCACTGTTTTATTGATCACACACAATATTAAAAAAAACGTAAAACACATCCAGAACGCATTAATTGTATCACCGCGTTTTTGTCACAAAAACTTCTTCAAATGAGCATACCAACATCTGAAACCCCTTTATATATACTGTACGTATTGTGTTTCATTGTTTTGTGTATACAGTTTTATTGCACTGTGCTTTTAAAAGTATAACAGTTTGTTAATTGATTAACTGGGGATGTTTCTGTATATACTTTGTGCTTTATGTTTTTTTAATATTGTGTGCGATCAATAAAACAGTGGATTTTACTCTGGTGAAACTTCCAGTGCCTTATTTTTGGTTATCAGTTTACTAATGGCACTTTTTCCACTTTCTTTGTTTACTAGAGATGTCGGTATCCACAGGTGCAGCAGAAGGTCTAGGTCTTTGCATTTTGGCCTTCTGCTTCAAAATCAGCTCAGCTTTGGACCCTGGGGATCCCTCAGTAGTGCTTTTTGCTAGCAGCTTTAAGCGCTGATTCTCAAGTAGATGGCTAAAGAGGATAACCTACTCCTTAAAGTCTTTGGGACAAACACCTGACAAATAGAGTAGTTTTTGTGGTTGTGGTTTGGGTTTAGGCAGAACAGACACTGGAGGTGGCTATCATTGTGTGGAATTTGTCATCCACATTGGCACTTGCCCCTCTTGGATGACATGAACCCTAATCAAAGACAGTAGCAAAAGTCAAAAAATTCCCAACGGAACACATCTGAAATCTGAAGAATCACAAATGACTTGGAGTCAGAGTGTATGTTGGAATCCGGCATTCAGATCTGGAGGCAGAGAAGTTCTGAGGATGGTACACACATATGTCACTTTTATGGCCAATGTCCGATTGCAGCCTACTTGCGACGTACCACACACCCTACAGTAGTAAAGTTTTTTGTAAGCTCGCCAACATTGGGTCACCTACAGTGGGGAACTACCTCATGTTATGAATACTGCAACAGATGAATAGAAGGACATCTTATCTGTCCTGCCTAGATGGAACATTAGCAGACCATCAGCTCCATGAAGCTCGCAGAGGGTGTGTACATTTGAGGCAAGAATGCTCTGAAGCTTTATGGCACACTATGCCTTTTACTGGAATGTTTGTTTGACCTCCTGGCAGTTAGAGTGCAAAGATGGTGCCCTTAAGCCACAAAAAGCCTTCTGGTGGGTCATATCCTTGGCAGAATATAACACAAGCAGCTTAGGCTACTTTCAACAGTAATTCAATGTTTAACATATCTGAGTTCTGACATTCTGAGTAAAGATAAAAAAGAACTTGGCTGACAGACTAGGACATCATCTGTGAACACAGACTCATTACTGGAAAGAGAAAGCACAACCAAAATAAAAAATAAAATCATGTCAATAGGTCCTTTCATATCAGAGCATTTTGGGTTACAATAAAGTAAAAAGGAGTAATAAAATACAGCTGTGTAAGTAAACTTGTCATTACAGTAGCTGTTAGAATGATCACTGCGGGTGTAGACTTAACTATACGGGTTATGCCCTGCTAAGGATATAGCAGCTGTCCGCTTCAAAAGCTTCAAGGCACGTTCCATGTGCCCCAACCTTTAGTCAGCTCGAGGTGAGATGACAAAAATGATAGGTTTGGAAATTAAACCCTTCAGAGCTTTCATGCCATCAGAGGGAGCGAGGCTAAAGCCCTGACAAAGACAATACTAAGAAAAAATAATGGTTCTCATCCTGTTCATAAAAGCATGGAAAAATAAGGGAGATGGAGGAAAGGAGCAGATACTGCAGCAGTGATTATTCACACATCTACTGTTACAGTAAATTGCCTTACACATCTGCACTATGTTCATTGTTAGGACCACTGCTGCAGTAGCTTTAGCTGTAAGGATCGCCTACCATAATTTATACTGACTGGGAGGAAAAAGGATGAGGATCATAAGCCGTTGGACAATGGTCCTAGCAAAGACTATCTAGACCTGGGAATGTATCTAGTTTATAGTGTTTTTTAAAAGTGTGCATAATGAAGCAATTTGGTGCTTCTGGAATACTTCTAGAATCCAACCCTTTCCAAAAAGGCACAGATGAAACCAAAGCCCTGGTAGAATGAGCCTTGACCTGGCCAGGAAGTGTCTCATGGTGGGTATAACAAAATATAATTTCATGAGACAATGACTTGGAAGTAGTCTGTTTTAACACAGATTGTCTTTTTTTTCTTACCTTAACAAGAAATGAACAACTGAACAAAACAGTACCTGAGCTGTCTGTGGACTTCCAAGGTATGGGGTATCCTTTCTCCCTCATTTTTAGGTTATGGAAAGAGGACAAGGAGATGGATAGCAGATACCACTTTAGGCATAATGGAAAGACTAGTTCTTAAGGAAACCCTGTCTTTGTGGAAAATGAAATAAGAATGACCTACCATAAAAGCCTGCAACTCAGATACTGTTCTTACAGAGGTCAAAGCAACCAGTAACATTATTTTCCATGTTAAAAACTTCAAGTCAGCCCGATGAGCTGGTTCAAACTGAGGAAAAGTTAGTTCTTCTAACAAAATTAAGATCCCGAGGTGGAGCTACCCATTTGCTAGCAGGATTTATATGTAACACCCCTTTCAAAAAACGCTTTCATCCGAGATTGATTTCATTGAAATGAGGGGGATCCATGGGCAAACATGTTCAAATGACTGACAAATGAACCTTGATATAGGAGTATGACAGGCCAGAGGATAGTAACTCACATAAATAATGCAGTACCAGATAAATATTAGCCAGAAATGGGTGATGGTTCCTTTCTTGGCACTAATTAAAACAGAATTTCATTTGCTAATATATAACTTTCTACTGGCAGTTTTTTTTTGCCTCCTTTAATACCTGCTGCACATCCTCAGAAAAAGTGTCTAAAGTGTACTAAGATTCTATCATCCAGATAGTCATTTGTAGTGGTTTGATGGTGGGATCTGTCAAACACCTTTATCTTGTGTGAGTAGGTTGTCTATGAGGATATTTGTGGTAAATGCCCCTGGCCATTTCCAAAGAAGGGAGAACCACTTTTGCTGAATCAGGAGAGAGTCACCACAGTGATCTTTGAAGAGCCTTCTGAATCTTCAGAATGATTTTGGATATTAGTGAAAAGGGTGGAAAAACATACAGGAATATCCCCTGTCTAAGGAAAAGAAAAAGCATCTGTCTTCCAGGCTTTTTTTGTATGGAGCCCTAGAGCAGAACTTAGCCAACTGATTATTGTGAGTGGAGACAAAAAGATCTATTTGAGGTGTTCTCCACAGCTGAATCAATTCCTGGAAAACCACAGATTCAATTTCCCATTCCTGAGGGTCTGTCCTGGTCCTGATCAGCTTTTCTGCCACAGAGAACAACATTTGCTCTGATGGTATGTAAAATGCCTGTACAGTGAAATTGTGCTGAAAAGCTATATCCCAAGCTACCATGACTAGTCTACACAGTGTAAGATCTAGTTCCCCTCAATCTATATACCACATCACTATAGTGCTTCTGTAAACTGTTGCAGAGGTTCTGGGAAACACAGTTGATTGAGAGAGTCGAGAGAATTTATAAGTGCCAACATCTCTTTTATGCTTATGTGTTTTGGTATGTCTGTTCTGTTCCAGACCCTGCACTTTTATCCCCAAAAGACACTGCTCCCCAAGCAAAATCTGAGTTGTCTGTTGTGACATACTGTGCTGGAGCTGGGAGAGAGAATGGGAGACCTGGATTCTAATAAATTTGGTGTCTCCACCAGAAAAATCTCCCTTTTCATAAACCCCGGAACTGGAATCTGGAATGTCATGGGATATTGATACTGGACCCATAAAGATTTCAGGTACCATTAGATTTTTCTCATATGGAATCTTGCAAGAAGGATCATGACATTCTTAGATACCAAGATACTCCGAAACTTGAGGAATTCCTTGGCTGAAACAGTAGTTTGTGTGGAAAACTCAACATTAGATGTACTGTAGATACAGATCTACTTTCTTCTTGTGAAGGAAAAATTATATGAACTTCCACATCCAGGACACACCCCAGGAAAATAACCCTGTGAGAAAGGGTCAAACAGGACTTTTGTATATTCTCCTGCAACTCTATTCTGTGTAGGAGATCCCTTACCCAGGTGAGAGATTCATGATACTTTTAAAAAGACTCTGCAAAAATAAGCAAGTGATCAAAATAAGGAAAAGGTGAATACCCTTCAGTCTATAGTAGGCTATCACAGAAACAGACACTTTGTTAATACCCATGGAGCACTGGATAGACCAAAGGGTAAAGCAGAGAATTGCAAAGAATTGATAATGTGATCAAGGCACAAAATCTTAAGAAACATATGAAATACGGTTCTATAGAAATGTGATGATATACATCTTCTAAATTTAAGATCACTAGAAAATTCAAATGGGTAATAAGGGGTAACACATGAAAGGATAACATTTTGAACATGAGCATTAATACAAACAGGTTTAGATCCTGAAATGGTATCCAAATATCTTCTTTCTTTAGCATCAAAAGCACTCTTGAGTAAACCTTTCTCCTAGCTGAGAGGGAGGAGGAGGAAAAAGAAGTTATGTACTTACCATAACATTCCATGTGAGTTGTTTATCTCGCCTTTATTCTCACTGATGGGTTCGACACGGCCGATAGCAAAGCTCAAGATTTGCCAGTAGCTCGAGACCAAGCCCCTTATCCCACAATGCACTGCTGGAATTACCTCAGATCTTGTTTGCTGCCAGTAAAAGTATATACATATATAAATATATACAAACATTTACATACCCTTTTATGTATTTCTACCAAGAACATTTCCCAAAGGGGAAGAAGAAATATTGAATAACCAGGATGGTACTAGCCTCTAAGTCAACAGTCAGCCAGGAGGAGGAAGGAGGGAGGGACGTGAGAATAAACAAAGGATATACAATCGGATAACCATTTAGATAAGGTGGTTTTAGCCACTGGATTGCCTTTTCTTGCTTCTGAGAAGGATACAAAAAGTTGGTCTGATTTTCTAATATCCTTAGTTCTGTCAAGATAAAATCTGAGCTGTCTGTGAACATCAAGTTTGTGCAGCATGTATTCCAATTTGCTATAGTGGTTGGGAAAAAAGAATAGCAGCTCAATGACCTGATTGATATTTGACTCAGAGCAGATTTTAGATAAAAATGAGGGGTTTGTTCTGAGAGATACTCTTATCAGCATGGAAAATCACCTAGGGTGGTCTGATAGATAATGCTTGAAGTTCTGACACTCTGCTGGCAGAAGTAATGGCCACAAGAAATATTGTTTTCCAGGATAAAAATTTGAGATCACAAGAAAATGCTGGTTCAAAAGGAGGAAGAATAATCTGAGACAGCATAAGGTTTAAATTCCAGGGAGAATAGGGGATTTTGATTGGAGGTCTCATATGAAGAACACCTTTAAGAAAAGTCTTAGACAATTTATGGCCCATAATATTTGAGCCACCAAACCCAAGGTGAAAATTTGAGATGGCAGCTAACTGAACTCAAACTGTAGCAGCTGCTGCCCCTTCCTTAAAAATTTTTGTCAAAAATTCTAAGATAGAAGATAGCGGAGCTCGGAAAGGGTCAATGTTCTGCGTGTTGGCCCAAATTGAGAACCTTTTCCATTTACTGCCATATAATTTCCTGGTAGATGGCTTGTGAGAAGACAACAGAATTTGTCTTGTATCTTCTGAAATTGAATGAAGCCTGGCAATTAGGGGAAGTGGATTAGCCAAGCAGTCAGTTTCAGGGAGTGCAGTGAAGGATGAAGGTCCCCTGACGGGTGCGTCAGAAGGTCTGGAACTGGGTCCAGGATCCATGGATCTTCCAACAGATGATGGTGGAGAAAAGGAAACCAAATCTGTCGAGGCCAGTAGGGGGCTATGAGTAGAACAGTCCTTTCCAGCAATTTTGCTTTCTGTAAAAATCTGGGTATTAATGAGAAGGGTGGAAATGCATAAAGGAGACCCGGGGGCCAATCGTGTAAAAGTGCATCTCTCGGGGGATGACCGGGGGTAGTATTAGGGCAAAGTAGCTTCTGCATTTTGAATTAATGTGGCTGGCAAAAGGGTCGCAGCAAGGCTGGCCCCATTTGCGGAAAATCAACTCCGCAACCTGTTGTTTGAGAGACCACTCATGAGGGAGCAATATCGCCCTGCTTAGCTTGTCTGCTATCACGTTGGATTTCCCCAGGATGTTCGTTGCTAACAGAAAATGGTGGGACGACACAGCCCATTGCCAGACCCTGAGGGCTTCTCGACAAAGGGGGTAAGACTTGGTTCCGCCTTGCTTGTTCTAGTACCAGACTACCGACATGTTGTCCTTCTGAATTGCAATAGTTCCTAGAGGGAGAGAGTCCTGAAAGTACTGCAACACCAGAAGCACCGCTCTCAACTCTAGAACATTGATGTGCAGATGTAATTCTTGATCTGTCCATGTGCCTTGGGCAGTTTTTCCCTGAAAATGTCACCCCCACACACCCTATCAGGGAAGCGTCCATGGTCACAGTGGCTACTGGTGGGGAGAGAATAAAGGGTCTTCCGATTGTGACATGAAGAGACGTCAACCACCACTGAAGGTCTCTCCTGCAGAATCATGTGGTGCATCGGTAGTTTCTGGTAAGACCACTGAGTGAAGAGGAGCCACTGAAGAATTCGCATATGCATCCTTGCGAGTGGTATAGCCAGGATTGCTGCCGCCATCAAACCTAGCACCTTCAATGCCTCTGCTGCTGTAGCTTTGTTCTTTGACACCAGTGTGCTGACATTTTGGTGGAGAAGAGTGACTCTTTCGACAGGGAGATGTAGAGTGGTAGTTGAGGTATCTAACTCTGCTCCTATAAAAATGGTATGCTGCAATGGTGGTAAGGCAGACTTTTCGAAGTTGATTGTAATGCCTAATTGATGGCAGAGTGTCAGAGTGTATTGTGTTGCCTGAGTCAATTGATGCCTGGTGGCAGCGGTGAGGAGCCAATCGTATACGTATGGAAACACCTGGAATCCTAGACGTCTCAGGTGAGCCGTGACCACTGCCATGCATTTGGTAAACACTTTGGGGGCTGTAGTGAGACCAAAGTGCAGGGCTCGAAACTGGTAATGATTGGCTCCCAGCCGGAAGCGCAGATGATCTCTGGAGCATCTGTTCATCTTTATGTGATAGTATGCGTCCTTGAGATCTATGGAGCACATCCAATCGCCTTTCCCTAGGAAGGGAAGAATGGACTAAAGCGTGACCATTCGGAACTTCTCTTTCTTTACGAACTGGTTGAGTCTGTTGATAACCAAGATAGGTCTCCAGTCCCCTGTTTTCTTTGGTACCAAAAAGAATCTTGAGTAACTTCCGAATCCAACTTGGTCTGCTGGGACTGGTTGGGTGACTCTTTTTTTCTAGCAATCTGTGGACCTCTACGATTGCCTGTTCCCTGAGATTGGGTGGAACATCTGGGATTCTCTTTACAGGAATGGGAGGGGAAGAGAACGGTATGAAATATCCTCTGGAAATGATGCTTTGTACCCAAGTATCTGATGTTATGTTTAGCCAGGCTTTTGGGTACAAAGACAAGCGACCCCCGACTGCCTCCAGAGCCGAACAGTCAGGCCCCCTTTCAGGGGCGCTGGTAGGGCTGACCGAAGAACTGACCCCTGTCACCCTGTTGCTGCGGACCCCTTCTGCCGTGGGGGTGGCGTCTTACATTATAACCCCCTCCTCTGCCTCTACAGGGGGTTTCTCCATGTGTGTCCTGAAAGGCTCCCTGTGTTTTTCAGAACCACATTTTCCCTCCCTTAGGGCCCTTGGGGTAGGGCCGAGTAGGGGGTCGAAAAATGGACTCCAACGGCAGATAAGGTCTTGACTTCCTGCTCACACCTGGTTAAAGTTTCCTTTACTTTGGGCCCAAACAGTGATGAGCCATCGAATGGGGTATTAATAAAGGAAGACTTAAAGAGTTCCGCAAAGGAATAGAGATGCATCCAGGCTTGTCTTCGAAGAGCAATACCCACTAGCGGCTCTACTTTAACCATCAGCTGCATGAGATATGAGACGCATGGATGAGTTTACCACTGAGTTTAAGGTAGCGAGCTGGGCAGTGACTTTGTCGGCCACCCCTGCAGCTGCCGTACCCTGGAGAGTATCTCCTAGCTCTTTCAGGAGATCTCTCTGTAGTCTCGTAAAGTGAGTTAAGTAGCTCAGTGATCGCAGAGAAAAAGTCACTGAACTAAACATGCGCTTCCCATATCTATCCATGACCCTAGAATCTCTGTTAGGGGGATGGATAGAGGTGGATGTCTCAGATACTTCCCTTTTGGTGGCTGCAGCTACCACCATGGCATCAACAGGCACTCCCTTTGTCAAAAATGGCTTGTCCACTGGTGCAGACATGAATTTATTGGGCTTACGAGGAACAGGTTCCATGGCCTCCGGTGACTCCCACGCCTTACAAGAAATCAGTTCCATGAGATCGTCATAAGGCGGAGACACCCAAGAAGTGGAAGGTTGAGACCCAAAAGCCTTCAAGAGCATAGACTCATCCTCAGTAGGGGTCTTGGACTGCCAATCACTCCTCTGACTAAGGATCTCTAGTATCTCTGCAAAGGAGATATCCTCAGAGGGGGATTGAGGGGGACCCTTCTGACTCATCTAAGTCCATTGCAAATGTCAAAGACTCCTGTGGGGATTCTAAGTGCCTCCTCTTGCACAGTCTCTTCCTGGGCATCTCCTCAGTGGGGGGATCTGGGGAGGTCTCAGAAGAGTAGGGGACGCTTTGTGGGGGTATTTGAGGCTCGGGGTCTCTACGCTTAGAGGGACCGGTAGATGAAGAAGCAGACACAGGACCTTGAGGGGAGAGGGAAGGCTGAACCGATGCTGACGTTGTCTTTGGAGACAAAACTCTCCTCATAGCATCAAAGGCACCATGGCTCCGATGAGAAGGAGTGGACGGACCCGAGAGTAATGTCCGATCCTCCAGCACTGAAACCCTGGCCTCCGAGCCCAAGGTAGGAGCCGAGCTCATCCGAGCCGAAGCCCCAAGAGGAAGAGTCGACACCGACAAATTGGTTCGACTATCCTCCATGGACCCAACGGGAGACCGTTGGCTCCTAGAGTCCTCGGTCAGCGCCGATGACATCTGAGTAGATGGAGCCTATAACACCAGTGCGGGTATCGGCTCCAAGGGTTCTACAACCATCGACTCAGTTTCCTTCGGCTCCAAGAGTCAAGTACGGCTCTGAGGAGGAGTAGACAAATCCGGTTCCATAGTCTTCAGCACCGACGAGCTGGTCGGGGCCGACAACAATTTGGCAAGTCCTGGTGCCTGTAAAAGCTTCTGCACTAGCCGATCCATGTCCAAATCTGAAAGGCTGACTGAGGACTTAGCTGAATGCACCGAAGGTGCTGACTGGAGTAGAGGGGAAGAAGGAACTTCAGAGACCGGCTCCAAAACTGAGAGCTGGCTCCGAATCAAAGGTGCACTCTGTTCCGAGGTCTGTGGGACCGATGACCCACCTTCTGAAATTTTTGTCTTTTTTGTCACTTTGTCTGAAGATCTGGATTTTGAGTATTTGGAGGATGAGCTAGTACCCTCATGGCTACTCAAAACCTCAGAAAAGGATTGCTGTAGCAATCCCCTGTCTATTAGCTTCCTCCTTCTCACAAGTGTCTTGGAGGTATTTAGCCCCCAGACAGTAGACACATTGAATGTGTCTGTCAGTGACAGACATTTTCTGCCCACAATCTGGGCATTTTTTGAATGCCGATTTTGGATGGGATTTCTCCTTTTCATCCGACAGTTAGTAACAAACAGTAAACTGAAAAGAGTAAGATAGAAAAGTCCTTACTCACTTATAAAGATCCACAAACTACTAAGCCCAAACCGGACACTAACTATAACAATATGATTACAGATTACAAATATAGGGCTGAGAGGCCCACAGAGAAGAACCCTGATTATTAGAAGACTAATAAGAGTAAATAAGGCTAAAGGCCCACAGAAACCAAGAAGCCAACAGGGCACTAACTATTTAAACTGTTTAAAACTACACAAACTATAGATTATATTAATAAACAACCTGATATTAACACAAAACTATTTTAGTAACAAAAAGTAAAGGTTTTTTTATAAACTTGCTGTTATTTTTCCCACAAATGGTCCGAGCTAGCTGGATCACCGAGATCTCTCTTGCCGCGGCAAACTAGATCTGAGATAATTCCAGCAGTGCATTGTGGGATAAGGGGCTTGGTCTCGAGCTACTGGCAAACCTTGAGCTTTGCTACCGGCCGTGTCGGAGCCGAGGATCGGCTCCGAACCCATCAGTGAGAATAAACAGCGAGATTTAACAACTTCACATGAACTGTATCTATCACCCCTAAAAGAGCAGATGTTAAACAAGAGGATGAAAAACAGGAGTTTGGTCTGACAGATGAGGGGGGAATCCTTTGAAAAGGAAGAAGAGACTCCCACTGCTATGTTTTCTTTAACCTTAATGGATTACTTTTAGAACCCATCTGTCAGGGAGTATCTATTTAGTCCAAAAGGAACCACAAAGCAGCATTTTAATAATCCAAATAAAAATAAAACAGAGAATGGTTTAGCGCTTTCGTCTGTCAAGTCAGACATCTTCAGAACTTGACAGACGACAGCGCTAAACCATTCTCTGTTTTATTTTTATTTGGATTAATAAAATGCTGCTTTGTGGTTTCCTTTTGGACTGACTTGGTTTTCTTTGGATTTTGTTTGGTGTATATCTGGTCAAGCACTGGTGGAATTATTTAGGAACTATCTATTGCCAAAGAGAGAAATGGTGGTTTAGACTTTCTGGAAGAAATAAGGGTTTGCTAAGGTGGGAAGAGGGTGAGGAGTTTTGTAGATCTGAAATTTTTATGTTTGTTTAAGTATGAAAATTGTGAAGCTGTGTAAAACTGTGTATACTTTTTCAGAGTTAAAGCAAAGATGCTCAAGCTTTATCACATGGATATAATTTAAAACAACGGCATAGATTAGTATATGCTTAAAATAATAACGAAGGTGAATCCAGTGTCTGTGTGATCCCCCAAAATAATAAGTTGGGTGGCATGATACTGGAGTGCTGAGGGTTGGAGAAAGGTGTCCAAAGATTTTTAAATAGCCTAGGTTCCATTGTATACTTAATCTACCACTGGATCATACCCACATTTTTTAACATAATATTAAGTATATTATAGACTCTGGTGTTTTTCTTTTCTTGTTAAGTTAAAAGTTCTAGTCCTTGTCATATTTTAAGTTAATATAAAAAGCTTGCATAAAAGGTTAAGCAGCACAACAAATAAAGAGAATAATTATTTACTTGTGACTTCATGACTACGTTTCTACATTTTACATCTCAAGTCATAAACGTCTGTCCTAATTCTGGCTGTTTACTGCACTCTGTGAATGCATAAAACAAACTCATCTACTAACTTCCTTCAAAGACATGATGCGTGCCACATATTTTGCTGTTACCTTTTCTTTTGCTGTTACCCTAAGAAAGAACTGGCAAATAGCCAGAAGTAGGACAATATGAGAGCATTTAACTGCAAAGATATTCCTGAAGATTACCCACCAGTGAAAGAACTGGAACAGACAGTGGAACCTGAAAAGTTGAACACTGTACTTAGACAACCTGCACATTTATATGACTCATGTTACACATGCTGTTGACTATAATGCCACTCTCTGTACACTCTAGGGTTTAATATAAAGAAATATCACAGATATTGATGAGTTCTTACCTGAGATAGTTAACAAACAATACCTTTGAAGTAATACCTAGGAATACTGAGAAAAGGATAACATGACTAATAAATGTCCTCAAAATTGTCATAAAGTGTCTTCAGTTATGTGATGGAGATTGTAATACTGTGCCAAAAATCTTCATTAGACTTTCCACATCCCTTGTTCAATCCATTTGTATACCAGTGTAATTAAATATATTTGTTTTTATGTTTCAGGCTACATAAACATAAGTAAGGCAGGATTCCAGTGGGTACTAAGACTTCTAAGGCTTGGTGGCCGTGGCCTATGGTTTTGGTGCCCTTGCAACACACAAGACAGGAGTTTTGAGTCTCACAAATGGATAATTGGCTAGGCTAAAAATGCTTGCAAGGGCAGTTTGCTTAGCTTTCTACTTCAGACTGGAGGTCTCAATATTTGTTCCCACCTAGGGCATGCAAAGTGGGTGTGGTATCTCAGGTCTCAGGCTGCTTTTCACTACCCTGTTCATGTTCCACTTATCAGACAGTGGAACTTGAAAAGTTGAACACAGTGCCCAGCCAGACTGCACATCTGTATGACGCATGTTACACATGCTGCTGTCTATAATGCCACTTGCCCACTGTCTGTAATTCGGCTGATACATGTTCGGCTCTGTCCATGGGATAACAATAATAAAAGCATCACCCCCTTAAATTTTTTATTTTAATTTTTATTTATTCACCAGGTAAATGAACTGGCCCTCAGACCCTTTTCAACTGTGACACAGGCCATAATGACAAAGTTGGATACAGCATTACACTATCCAGTTAGCCAGCATATTTTTTAATAAGTGGAAGGAGACTGAAGTACCTAGAGAAAACCCAAACATTGAACATCTAAACTCCACACATCAAAATGAAGTTAGAATTGAATCCCCAGAAGCTATGAGGCAGAAACTGTACTACCAATCCAACTGCTTTGCCTTTTCTGTATTGCTTGGACAGATGTTTATAGGTCACTTAGCCTCACCTTTCTTGGCCAATCCTTCAAAGATGAGGCTTCTTCCTGAATGTCATTTTCCAGTAACACAGAAGGACACACTCTCACTCTTCATCAACATACTGCATCATACAGCACCTATTCTTTTAAATTACCTTGTGCCATTATACAACCTCATTATACAAGCTCTTTACTTAACCTACCAGAACTATTTTTGAAATACACCATTTGGGAAGATGATGCATTCACATCTTGTTTAGTCATCCATATTCATAGATCTCTCTGTGTAACATCTAAACGGTACCTCTTCCCTTTCCATTAACATTCACTGAGGTGGGAGTGAATGCATGAAGGTGTTCCACAGTCTTGATGTAGTAGAATCTATGGCAGCTAATGGAGAAATTACAGTGAGAGCAATATAAATGAAAGGAGGAATGCAGAAGCCTTATGACGTGAAATATATTTTTAAACACCTTTAATGAATTATCACTTGTGACACAGGCACATTTACATTTATATAAAAGTAATCAAACTGTAATAACAAGTTAAAATTAGCAAACATTATGCTTCACGTATATTGCTATACATCACATAACCTAAGCAACATTACAGAAATTATTCAATTTCTGCCCCTTTTTTAAACAAGAAACATCTTTATTAAACCATCACTTCGACATAAGGCAAGGAACATGGGTTGGCTTATAACAACCTCCGGGCCAATAGCCTATTATCATCCTATGAACCTATAAGTAATCATATATTTATGTAAATGAAAACAAACCACACCGACACAATCCTAGTTGCAACCATTATACATCACAAACCATACTGACATGCTCCCAGTTGCAAACATTAAACATCACTTATAATCTACCCAATCATTTTCAGTCAAACATTACATAGCTCATTTAAGTCCTGCCTTCTTTTAAACCTCATTCCTCCCCTGTATGTATTGTTCCCACAATTCCCATTTTTTCATATGTAGTTTGCTCCTACCTGTTCCTTAAGATCTCAATTCCAGTTGTTTTATCTCTGTTACTATATTCACTATTTCTAATATAGTTGGTTTAGCGTTTGACATCCATTTTCTAGTAACTGTTTTTTTGGCAGCCATCATAATTAGAGACAGCAAGGCCTTACCATGTGTAGGCAATTCCGATTCTGTATCATTGCTCAGAAAAATCATCTCTCTCATCACAACAATCTGACCACTCAGCATTTCCAACAGTGCATCCCGCAGGGAGCCCTTAAAGTCTGGCAACTCACTACACTCCCAGAAAAAATGTTCCCAATTACCTCTTTCTTTCCGGTTACACCTCCAACATTTACTATCTACCTGAGGAAAAATTCTCTGGAGTCTACTTGTGGTATAAAAATATCTATGTAAACATTTCCAAGCAAAAAATGATGTACAATATTAAGAAAAAGTAAGCCTGTTAGCCCAGGGCTGGTAAATGCATGTCCCCAGAATGGACCGGAAATAAGATTAGGCTAAGAAAATAACTTTTGACCCACAATATGACAACTCTACTCTTTTAGAGGACATCACTGAATATCAGTAAAGTGCTAATACCGGTCAAAAATAACTGGATTGCTGCATAGAATGTTCAGGACTCAGTGCTCTTGGTAACATATATGGTTAGTGTGCTGACCTCTATGATCAAGACTGTCACCAACACAATATAACCTGCAGAGGTACAGAGGTATATACAAGAAACATGCATTAAAGCATGACCAGTATAATGTGTAGTCTTTCACTTCTGAACAACATTGTGTAACTGGGGGAAGCAACATTGAGAAATGAAAGCATTAAGTGTTACACATGTCAGCAATGTAGTGGTTCCTATATCCTACACAACAAATCAAACTGTAATTGCCAAACAGGAGGCCAGAGCAAATAAGAGCCTCTCAAACTCTAGCATTACTCTGTTCAGCTACTAACACCTCCTCCATCTCCCACCATCCCTTGCCCTGACTCATAGGATATCTATCATGATGTAAACCTAAAATATTATAATGTGAATCACAAAGTTTGCATTTCTTTCATAACTGTTGCTACATCTATTAATAGCTACTGTACATTTGCATTATATATTTTAACTTTCTGCACTGTTTTTGACATGTACAGCTTACTGTTTCTCTGTTCTACTTTTTTTCTGCATCTTATTTGTGAATTATTTCAATCAGTTGGTACCTGCAAGTGGTCAGTTATGATCAGTATAACACCCTAGTGAACTCATTTAAGTTTCACGCAAATCTTTTAATTCTTATGGTCTCCTGCCCGAGAGATTCTAATGCATATTCGAACAAAGCGATAAAACGCCAGTATTCATAACAGCAGTTTTACATTGTTTAATTTAACTAAAATCATGTTACAATGCATAATCAAGACATTTAATGTTCATTAACTCTCTAATTCAAACATTCCATTTTTTAACTCGTCACCATGTTTAAAATTTTTAATGCTCATTACAGACAGCAATAGCCATGAACCGTTTTTATCTTGCATTTAAGCATGTACAAATTTCATGCGTCAACCAAATCGCCAATCCTATAAAAATGAACAGAAATCTCTTTTCAAAATTATTTTGCGTATTCCAATTGGCAATATGTCATCACAATCTATAATAGTATTGTTGTGAAGTGCAAATAAATGAAATTTTTCCTTTGTCATTTTGTAATTTTGCCATATAATGAAAAACCCATCCCATCCCGTGTTGTAATGTTCAAAAACCTCAAACATTATACCCCGCTTCCAGTGTATGGTTCTTGATCAATCTTATTAGTCAATATCGGCGGCGAACTATAGAGTTTTCCAATGATCAACTTAACGCTTTTGAAAACTCTCTCACCATGCTGAAGTTAACAATTCGTTGATGCCCAATCAGCATAAGGAAACTATTCAGTCGTCCGCGTTTGCTAAGAATCTCTTCACTAACCAGAGTTAACCCACAATATTATGATAAGATCTAAAAATTTCGTTAACAACTGCCCGCGTGTGTGTTCCCATATCCTCACATTGTTTTATAATCCGCTTCCAATTACTTTCTGAGTGGCCCATTGCCTGTTCCTGAGGATTGATGAAAAGCCCCATTATCACAGTGTTTGCAAATCACCCACAGTGAGATGCTCAAGTCACTGATTGATGCACAATTGCTGTATTTCAATCATCTGAATATAAACATAAACACGATAAATAGTAATATAAAATTAGAAAACAAAAATAAAACTAATGTATACATGGAAATGATTCAATTCATAAAATGAGAAAAAAAACAATTCTAAATTGAAATCGCCCCAAAATAAAATCAAAAATGTAGTCACAAATGTAAGATGCTTGAATTGGTCTGGCCATGTTCGTATGGCCAACAATGCTTCACCTAACCAAATGCGTATTGTTGTTCTCAAGTCGGCCTCTAAAAATTGTTTCCCATGATTACAAAAGAGAAAAATATTAGCCATTCCGAAGTTCTAAAAATTTTGTTATCAAAAACTAAACACAATCAATCCGTAGAAGATGCAGAATACAAGAAGAATGGTTTAAATCTGAATAAATATCATCAACAGAATAAATTATCACATGTAACATTACAAAGTGAGATATGACAAAGTAATATAGTAGTAACAGTATGTCAGGAAGTCCCCAAAAGTCAGGATGATTGTAAAAAAAAGTAACATACGAAACAGAGGATTTTAGCTGATACATTTGGGGTTCAATTTGGACAACTGAAGGTATTTCCTTAGTGATTGATTCTTTAGGGCCCTGACCATGCTGAACTTGAAGATTGATTTAACTTTGAATAAAAACCTTTTTAATTTTAGGTTTTAATTCTTATTGGTTATCTTATTTTCACAAATTTCCCAATTTTTGAGCAATTTTCTTGCTTTTTGAAGGAGCATTTTTCTTGTGATGTCATTTTAGATTGATTTATTATGATACATCTTTTTCTTTATACACTTTCACTCCCTATTGTTTTAGAATATGTGGTTTTTTCTTACATTTAGCTAGAACAGGTGGTAGGTTCACTGCTGGTTTTTTTCTATTATCAGCAAGATTGTACAATTTCTTTTTGGGAAACTTATTTTTTCTTTTTGGTAACAGCTATTATAGGCAAAAGAAGGGTGTGGCGAGGGATCATCCAGTACCCCCGCTTTGGTACCATTTTCATTTTTATTAATGACTGATATTTTTTTTTTTTGTGTCAAAGTTTTTGATTTTTTATGTTTTTTATTTGGTCGTATGTTATTTCTTTCTTTAGCTATGTTAAATTCAATGTTGGTATTTTTTGGAAGTTTTTTTCTTATAATGATGTTTTTTTTATGTTGTTTTTCTCACACAACGTTTATATTGGGATGCAGATGAACAATGGATATATGGCTTGGTTCATCAACAAGAGAGACCTTCACTAATGGGCCTTTGCATCATTCGTAACCAGTTTGTGCATCATCCAGCATCACATCATGGGTTATCATCAAAAAATCTGATCACATGATTTCATTTATTTTCTTTTATAGGAGTAGATAGGGGGGTGATTTCAATGTTAAATCTTGATAGAAGAATTTCACAGCAACATGTTTAAGCATGCTCTGGATGAATGGATTTTGGGGTTAACTCTTGTTCCATGGAAATGTACTTGTTATTCACAGCAGATTTAGAGATAATACGGGCCATTCTTGATTTGCGCTCAATATTGGATCAGTTGATGATGGATCATTGTTGACAATTGTTCTGGAAAATCATTAATGGCAATGAGGACGGCACTGATGGATGGAAATCATTAGCTATTTGAAAGGCACCACAATAGGGACAAGGATATATTAAAGAAATTTTCATTTTGTTGGCCATTAAAAATATTTGTTATTTAGCCATGCAAATAACTTATGCGGTAATTGGATAATAATTTATTTCTGAGGGACCTTTAATTATATTAGACAATTTCTGATCATGAAGGTATTATGCCAATTTATTTGAAGGACAAATATTAAGATGTGTAATGGGGGTTCTGCAAACTAGTGTTCTGTTATCACGACTTAGGTATGACCACTGAGTTTGTCACTGTTGAATTAGAGAGCACATTTATAGTATTTGACCATAAGAGGCTAAATGGAATCAGAATACACAACACACCAAAACTTTAAGTGGATATAAAAATTTTTATTTTCAGTTTTGAACATGCACATACTGAAAATATAACATTATTTTCTCTTGGAATTTCTTAGATAAGCTGAAACTGTGTGGCAGATAAAACTTTAGAAAATAAATTCTTAATTCATAGAAATCAATATTATATTAAATGTTTTTAAAGCAAAATTAATTTAAATCAATAAGAAATGTTTCTTTTGGTTTTTTTTTAAAAAAAAATTCCTTTTTTTTTGAATTAAAAAAACAATTTGATTTTTTTAATGTTGATTTTAATTCTTTTGTGTGAGTAAAATGCGTGAGTAAAATTAATTTTAATTTTTTTTCCTGATTTTGATTTTTTTTTACTAAAGCAGCGTGGTTAAACTGTTGGTTATTTGCTTTGACTCTCACTGAGTTCATCTTGGTTCCAGCTTCCATCTGCCAGCTTTTTGTGTTATTTGTTTTATTGGCGCTTTTTTTCTTAATAACACCCTAGTAATCAAATGCAAACTAAATAAAAATAAAATGAAATGTGGTACTCCCTAAACACAATGGTTCTCTTAGGTGCGAGGCTATTCCCATAAATAATACCCTTACATGTTTTCTCTTAGTATCCTGCTCTCTTTGTAAGAGCAACTGAAGTTGTGGCAGCTACGCAAGGTGAAGTTCTTGGGCAACAAAAACAGCAACAAAACCAAAAGCTGGTACTGTGCATTACTAGCATTCCAGTGACGGTCATCAGCCAGGGGAACATCTGAAAGTTTCCAGCATTCGTGCAGTGTATAGAAAGCAAAATATCTACTATCCTGCAGTTTACAGTTGTACTCTGTTTTACTGTGTGGTGACATTCCCTGACATGGCTTTGGTTTGTTTATTGCCTTTTGCTTGCTTGCCATGAATTAGATCACTGCAAGCCTTGCTCCTTTCCATTTCATTTCTCATCTTTGTTAGGAGCACAAACAGAGCAGCTGAAAAACATTTTCTTTTTCATTACTGTTTGTTTTCTCATAGTTTTACTCACTCTCAGGCAAAGCCACCATCTCTAATTTCCCTTCCCAAGCAGCCCCACATCTTGCACACTATGATATAGGATGCCAAGAAGAGAAACTAAGTCTGATCGTATATCACAGGAAGAACTGCTTTCCAAAAGATGGGTAAAGCTTGTCTGCCACCTCTCAGAAGTGCTCTTTTGTGCTGCCAGAGGACACGTAGAAGTGTAATAATGCAACCCACAGATAATCTGGCCAACAGATACTTTTCACCTACTTCCCCTTTGCATAAACTCCCCACAAAGTACTTTAATTGCTTATATTGCTTACCACACAAGGAATGAGTACAGCTCATCTGCAAATAGCATAATGCACGAAGGGCTTTACACTATACAATTTCAGAAATTAACTTGAATATATAGTGAAGCAAGCAAGAAAAAGAATATATTGCAGCATGGTTAACCAATCATGTATTCTAGACTGCAATAATTTGCATCCACTCCCTATATGGAGCATAACTCTTGACACATCGTGTGAACATGTTCAGAATCACAAGAACTAACTCAGTTAAATTACACACTCAGCTTACAGCCTAAGGTAGGCAAAATGATGCATAACATTTTACTGTTCATGTTACGTGGTTTAAATTGTTAGATATTTATTTATTGTAAAACGTGAGAATTGTTTTGAACAGCGCACTGTAAATGAAGTTTCATTCATTCAGTGTATATCATTCCATGTCAAATGTGACTAAGGAATCATTCTTGGGATGTTTCAGACCAAAGTCTTGATGAATGATGCTGTTTATTGCCACAAAGACTTTAATGCAGACATTCATCTGTGCTGGCAGTATAGACTAGGAAGCACATTTGCAACATACATGTGAGCTATGACTGGTAATAAATTCTAGGTTTAGTTCCCACAGCAGGCCACTCTGTTTAATTATTACTATGTTGTTAAGTAGCACATGGAGTTGTACAGTAGGATGTATGTGCAAGAAAGTATTGAATGTAACTTGCTGTCATTTCTGGTAAAGCTTTATGCAAGTACACTCCTCACTGGGTAATATCAGGCACTGTCTTCAGTTTCAGAGAAGAATGAGAAAGTCTCTTAGCTGGGGGTTCTGTTCACTGCTTCAGCTAAATGCTAAGTTTTGGTTTGGAGAAGGGTTTTCCTATTGGGTGAAGAGTGATTTTATGTTATGTGACCTGTGTGAAAAGTAAAGATGAGTGATACCGTTTAAGATCCCCTCATGGTGCAGCTCAGCTCATGTAAGTACCCAATTGTCATTGATTACTCTATTTGTCTCTGTGGCTTTAGAATCCCAAACTGCCCATTCAGAAGTCGTATAGTCAACAGTGGCAAGACTTTCACAGTGTAAAATGCCAATAATAAATTCTAGCCATTATTCTTCCAATTGTGTCCTAATATGCAAAAACATACGTTGTGGCTATTTATAAAGTATGAACGTATAAATTTAGATATATAGAAATATGCATGTGTGTTTGCACATACATATGTGCACACTATATATACATTTATATGCATGTGGGGGGGTGTTGAGTGGTAGAACGTTTTTACTATAACTGCAAGTTTCTTTGAAAAGACAAGTACACAGCATACCTCTCAAACGTTCAGATTTTCTTACAATGTCCAGATTTTTGCCTCATATTTTTTTGTCTGTTCCTCTTAAATTTATGGGTTTCTAGCAATTCACTGAGGATTAAAATCATTAAATAATGACATATATTTGAATTGGAACATTGTTGGCTAGGCTTACTTAGACCCTTGGGCCGATAGCCTAGTACCTACCTATGAACCTATGAACTCCCTTGGGTAATTCCAGCAAGCTGTTTAATAAAGTGGTTCTCCCTGATCACTGCTAAAAAGCAGGCAGATATGTTTTAGAGGTTTTTGTCTGTTTTTATAAGAAAATCAAAATAAATAAGAACTTAATACCAGATTGCCAGCCTTTTTCTTTTAGTTTGGTCAACTTCAATTACAGTAGCAGCTGTACATCAGTACAGAGGGTAGTATGATATAGTGCAGTACATGAAAGCATTATGACAAACTGGGTTTGAATACCACAAATGTCACCTGTGTGTTATGTGACTATGAGTAGGTAGGTCATTTCTCAGGCTCACAAGATCTTGGAGGAAAACTTCAAATTATTATGCCTTTCTAGTGTTTAAAAAAAAAAGACAAAATTGCGGGACTCGTCATGTCAGATTCCTGGTACACTGTGACTTGCCTGTTCCCAACCTCTGTCAGAACAAGAACTAATCTATGAATAACCAGCATTCTGTACAAAAAGAGCAAAGGAGGACATTTTCTTCCCACTGTAAATGGGTTGCAAGACTTTAACTTCCTGGGCTGTAGAACTTTCTTTCGCTTCCAGTCAGCTATGAAGAAACAAAGCTTCAGGTAAGCTACATGTGAAGGATGTACTTCCAAGAGCTGCTCTACTAATGTCTTCCAATGCAGCAATGCCATCTGTGATTGTGGGGTGAACTCTATGCAGAAAAGCTTTGCACTACTGACAGTGT
>NC_056747.1:1188050763-1188060763 GCF_019279795.1 Protopterus annectens | reverse complement strand
AAGGGTTTGATTCTATAGAGGGACCCCAATTTCTTGTTGACTGTTTTTATTGTGCTGTTTATATGAGTACTGAAGTTAAAGTTGCTATCTATTGTTATTCCTAAGAGTTTAGTGGTTGGGTCGGGAGATATGAGAGTGCCACTATTAGATACGAGTGTGAAATTTATTGGGGTGGACTTTCGGGTTGGAGTGAAAAGTAAAAGTTTTGTTTTTTGGGGGTTTAGGAGGAGGCAGTGGTTTAAAAAACATTGTTCTACTGTATTGAATGCTTTCTGGGTAAGGGACTGTAGTTCAGTTGGAGAAGTGGCTGAACAAATTATTGTTGAGTCGTCTGCGTACTGAATACAGGTAGTGTGAGGAATTGCTGAATGAAGGTCATTAATAAAAATGGAAAATAGGAGTGGGCCTAATATGGAGCCCTGAGGAACACCAAGGGAAATGGGGAGGTGTGTGGATAGATTATTATCCCATAGCATTGCCTGTTGACTATTGTCTAAGTAAGATTTGAACCAATTTATGGCTAGAGGTTCAAGTGAAAGGGATTTCAGTATATTTAAAAGGAGCTGGTGATTCACCATATCGAAAGCTTTAGATAAATCAATAAAGACTGCAGAGGAAAGAATATTGTTGTTACGGTTTTTGTTAATGCAGTCTGTGAAGGATAGGTGGGCAGTGGCAGTACTGTGGAAAGGTCTAAATCCATGTTGACAGTTGGCAAGTAAGTTATTTTGGAGTAGGTGGTTAAGTAATTGCTTATGGATGCATTTCTCCATTATTTTTACTAGAGGAGATAGTAGAGCTATAGGACGATAGTTAGAAAAGTCATTAGAGTTCCCACCTTTATGTAGTGGGATGATATGAGAAATTTTCCAGATAGATGGGTTAGTTCCTTCACTTATGATTCTGTTAACCAGAATGGAAATGGGATAGGCTATGGCTTTAGCTCCTTTTTGCAGGTATTCTGCTGGAAGTTGGTCAGCTGAGGGGGTGGTAGATTTTAGTTTCTGGAGAAGGGAGCAAATAAAGGAAGTAGAAACTGGTTGTAACTGAAATGATGGAGGAGGATTTGTAGTAGATGTAGACAGATTTGAGGTATCTGGAGATAGTTGACTAGCAAGACATTGAATGGCATCTGTGAAGAAAGAATTGAAGGCATTAGCAGTATGTGTGGGATTCTCAGGGTTACAGCCTTGTGGGTTAGGTGTGACAGATTGACCTGGGTATAGTAGTTTGTTAATGCTAGTCCAAAACTTTTGTGGTTTCTTTTGGTAAGTTTGCTGTAGTTGGAAGTAAAAATTTTTTTTATCTAAGAGGATGGCTTTTTCTGTATTATTTCTAAGTTGTCTAAAGGTTTGGTGGTCTGTAGGATTCTTAGTAGTATGCCATTTTACCCAGGATTTGTTTCTAAGAAGGATTTTTTGCCTAGTAGCTTTTGAGAGCCAAGGGGCAGGTTTAGCTTTATTTCTAACAGAACAAGTTGTGGCGTGGTGGTCAAGGATGGTTAAGAATGTGGAATTAAAGTATTCCACTGCTTCACTTAATGGGAGGGATTTTAGTGGTGACCAATTACACTGCTTGAGTTCTGTTTGGAAAAGTTCAGGTTTAAAATGCTTTTTGGTGCGTATTGTCCTGAAAGTGTTTGGCTAAATTAGGTTGGTTTTATGTCTGATAATATAAGTTATTGAGTGGTCACTTAGATCATCTGGGAGGGTTCCTACGTTGTATGTTTGATGAGGAGTATTAGTAAGAATCCAATCTAAGGTGCTTTCTTTGTTATTGGGTTTATTAATCCTGGTTGGGGAGTTAATAGTTTGTGAGAAGCCATACAGGTTAATATGGGTGGTAAAGTGCACATTACTACTGGACTTCCAGTCGATATTAAAGTCTCCTAGGCTATAGTTTCCTGTGGGAGATTAATAGAAAGCCAGTTAAGGATATTTTCAAGGGTATTACTGTTATTTCCTGAAGGAAGGTAGATACAAATGATATATATGGATTTACATGAGTTGACCTGAAATTTAGAAATGAGGATTTCAGCATTATTGTCCGAAGGTGGTCTAAGGTTTGCAGTGCTAACTTGTAGCCCTGCTTTATAAAGGATTGTTACCCCTCCTCCCTTTTTGGCTGTGTAGTCTAGTCTAAGGATATTGTAACCAGGTGGGGTGAATTCATTGTCTTTAATTGTAGGTTTTAGCCATGTTTCAGATAAACATAGGATGTCAAATAGGTGGACATCTAGGAGGGCATGGAGGTGGGCAATGTTATTGTTAATGCTACGTATATTGAGATATGCTATACAGAGTGAGTTAGAAGTTTTAGTAGGGGCTTGGGTACTAGTGTTAGGGTTGCACTGTTCAGTGGCAAGGGTATTGTTTGGGCCGGGGTTAGGATGAATGTCCCCATCTAGTAAGGAGTGGAGGTATGTTCTATTTATAGGGTAGTGAAGCTTACAATAATAATCAAGTAATTTTCTAATATTTAGATTGGTATACTTAATGTGTGCTAGTCTATGATATTTGGCTTGTAGGTAGCAGGGTTTGGATGTGATGTTTAGGTAGTTTTGAGAGATAGCTAGTAGTGCTGTAGAAGTGAGTTTGGAGGGAAAGAGAAGGGTGGGGTATAATGGTTGTTCATAGAAGGTTAGCAGATAGGCAATATATAGAGGAGGAAAGAGTGAGACCAAGAGTAATAGTTTTATTTGGTGTGGGATGGGTAATGTAGCCATTATATTAGATTATAAAGTGGAAGAAAAATGGGAGGTAAGGTAGTGTGAACAGGTAAGGAGACATATCAACAGGTGAGGTGATGCAACAAGGAGGGATGGGAGGTAAGGTAATAACAGGTAAGGTGTTATGACAAGGACGGTTGGGAGTGCTAATGAGGTGAGCTGCTAGATTGGAGCAGATGTGATGGTGGTGTGGTGTTAAACGAATAAATGCAGGAGCACTGGGGGTAGGTGGAAATTGGGGGCAGGGTAGGGGAGCGGAGTGATCTCTGGGTAGAGACAAGTGAGTGAAACAGCCAAGGAGAACAATCAGTGGAATGCTGACTGATAAGGTAAGTTAAGTTGAGGTAGGTGAAGAATGAATAAGAAGTAGAGTGGAAAATTTCCAAGGAGGATAGTGGGAGATTACAGCAAAACAAGAGGTGTAAGAAAGAACAATAGCAGCAAGGTGAGGACAGTAGTCTGTAGAATAAGTATTTCCTGGGATATTGGAATAGTCCAAAGATACGGACTAGATAAGGGTTCCACCTAGTGGCCATAATCTTGTATTACAACAGTAGTATTTTCTGGGGAAGGCTGGTCTAGGGCTAAATAGGACGCTAAGTTCAGCTAGGGAAGGTAGTGAAAGGCAAACAGGGGCTGTATTAAACTACAGGTTACAGAGGGGGTATGGCTGCTGGCTGACCAGGCTGAGAAACTTTTAATTACAAACAATATGGAATAAGTATACTACAAATAAGCTTTACAGCCAGTATGAGGAAAACACATACTTTCTTCCATCGATTCGTGGAAGAGCACAGGGGAACACTTATAGGGTGATGAGACAGCTGACAAGTTGAGAAGGGTCCTTAGTTGCCAGGTGGGTTCTTAATGGTATCCACATCTATGTTCACTAGTTAATTTTACTGTTGCTACTGTTGTTTACTGGTCCGATCGGATTGTGTTGCTGCATTGACGCTGTGTTGGTTTTATCTGTTTTGTACCTGTTTTACAAGATTAAACATCCATTATTGCTGTAAGAACTTGGTGGACTCTTTTCAGCGTGGAATTATTGGTGACAAGTAACAACAGTGGATATTTATACACAAGGAGGTACGTGCATCAGCTGTTGTTTACCCCGACCGTGGAACCTCCTGGTCGTACATTACCTGGTGATGCAACACCAGAAGATAGAGTGGTGAGGTAAAGATACTGGAAGGGGATGGGAGAATGCCAGATGAAAGCTAATAGGTGCTATTAAAATGTAGGTAGTAGAAAATGGGGTGGGTGGAATTATCCCAGATGAAAGCAGATAGGATCTAGAAAGTGGGGAAGTGGCTATAGTACTATAAATGTAGAGGTACTGGGGGAGGGAGGGAATTGGGGGCAGGGAAGGGAGCGAAGAGAGCCCGAGCGTAGGGACGGTGAACGTAGCAGGGCTATTGCAGTTTACAGGGTTTCCTAAGGTGTCCTAAAGGTATAAGGTAAGTATTACAGCTCTTAATGCAAGAGTCAATTTACTTCAGTTACAGGGGAAGGAGGCAACCACTCAAGTAGAAACAGAGACCCGTATGGCTGACCAATATGGTGAGCTGCTCAATTAGAGAGCACTCTAAGTGAAAGCTTAACAAATGTTTTGTGTGTGCAACCTACTCTGTTTAAATGTTGAGAGAAACTGATTGCAGTCCTGTAGACACCGTTTTGTGGGGAACTGTAGAGTTCAACTAGGAAAAGAGAAAAGCAGAGATTCTAGGGTAAACATGAAAGCAACAACAGGCAGTTATTATATAATAATGCATTCAGAAAGGTTTGGTGGGGGGGGGGTAAAGTAGCATACTTCAGAATGAACTAAGATTTATAGCTACGAAACCTAAGCAAGAGAGCAATGCAGTAAATAAACACTTGCCAGATTGTAAAGATATACCAAAAAAACTAAATCAATTATTCACAATTGTACAACTGGAAAATTGCCAGTAAAAGCACTTCAGGTATAGCTAGCCCAAGTAATTCAAGTAATAAAAGCACTTCTTCAATGTGTGTGTGTTCAATTTAAACATTAAAAAACACATGCAGCAAGGAGGAGCTCTGATTATACACTTTCTCTAGGTACAGGTTCAGTTTAAACACAAATATTACCACAGAAATTCAGTAAAGTCACTAGCTACTTATAGAGCCTCTGAAAAAAAAAATAGAGCAGTCTGTGCAAAATCAGAATTTAGCAGCAGGTCATTCAGTTACACAAAAAACAGTAAAAGATCCATACAATGAAGGAACTTACACTAAGCCACACAAGGTCAGCCAAGGGGGGAAGAGAGAAAAACAAGTACATCATTTATATGCTGCTATATGTGTGTGTGTGTATATGTAATATATATATATATATATATATATATATATATATATATATATATATATATATATATATATATATATATGGGTCTACTTGAGTTGGACGAAAGACCAGAAGATCGAAATCCAGATCGCCAAGACGAAAACAACGAAACTGTAGAACACCGAAAAGCACGAAATTCAAAATCCCGATGTTACGGGAGTTTGAATTAGCACTTTTCATGTTCTGCTGTAGGTAAGTGTGTGTGTGTGTGTGTGTGTGTGTGTGTGTGTGTGTGTGTGTGTGTGTGTGTGTGTGTGTGAGAGTGTATTTGTGAAGGAAAATGCTGTGTGTGTGTGTTCTGACTGTGGTGTGTGTGTGTGTGTGTGTGTGTGTGTGTGTGTGTGTGTGTGTGTGTGTGTGTGTGTGTGTGTGTGTGTGTATGTGTGTGTGTGTGAGAGACTGTATTGTGTGGGTGTGTGTTTGCATTGTGTGTCTGTGCGATCTCTGAGTTAGAATATAAAGTTGGGGGGGTGTAGGGGCACAGCACCACCACGTGGGATGTGGAGGCTTGCCCCTGCCTATCATTAGTGTGGGGTGTTTTGTTAAGTAGTGTGGGCAGTTGTGTGTGTGTTTTGTGTGTTATGTGTGTTTTGTAAACTTGTTTTTCGGTGTTCTAGCTGTTGATGACGGTTTCAGCTTACGTTTTCGGTCTTTGAATGATATTGAACTTAATAATTGTATGAAAAATAATAACAATAATATGTAGTTTTATCCATTGAAATACTTGTCATAGAAGGCTAAAATAGAATTGTGAAGCATAGACTCTAAGAAGAGGTTTGCATCTAATGATATTGAAAATGTTATTAATGCAAGAATGATGTTATAAATCTGTGGCTTAATTAGATTTAAAGACTACCAATTCAAAATAAAAGACAATGTCAAGCTAAATCAGTCATGAATAAGATAAGGTTGATGCATATAAAGAGTGAATTTTGATCTGAAATTTGGAAAAGACTAGTGGTTCTGTCGTCAAACTGTTGGATAAGAAGTACTTTAGCAATAAACATGATGTTCCAAATAAGAACCAGACATAATCAATGATTTCAGTATTAACTATTTCATGATCTACCATTCTGAAATAAATGATATTTAATAAACGAGTTCACACAATATGAAAAGTATCACTGATTCTCTCTTACTCATTCAGGTATGTAAAGGAACCATTCCATAACAACACATGTATCTTAAATCAACCTGATATCCTATATGAATTAAGTTTCTAGTTACGATCCTCTTAAGATGCCAAAAATCGATTCAGCCATGAGTACCTGTATGCTGAGGACCAGTTTAAGACATTCGAACGTAGAAGTAGCCTTATCCATTAATCTTCACATTCAAGAAAATTTAAATGTTTGAGACATTGAAAAAGTTATTATTACGTCTGTGCAAGCAAGAAAAGTTTTTAACATTTTATTTTTTATTTTATTTTATTTTATTTTTTTTTATTTTATATTTGTTGACCGGGATAGTCCGACTGGATGCATGTCCATTTTCAGCGGATGCCCGGGGAGAAAAGCTCCAAGGGTAAGCAGATACAGCATTACATAATACCAGCATTACATATTACAAACAGACTATTTACAGAGATTACATAAGTAAGCAAGTTAAACAAGTTCCACAGGTTACAGTTAATCCTGAGCACAAGTCAGGATTAAATTAAATTACACAGTAAACTGGTTAACAGATTTTTACACATTCTGGAGAGAGTTAGCCAGGCTTGATACATTGACATAGCCAGTTAAGTGACAAATGTTGTTTGAGTCTAGTTTTAAATTGACCTAAGGTGGAAAGTAAGGTAATATCAGCTGGAAGAGAGTTCCAGGATCTACTTACAGAGTTTGCAAAGAGAGAATCACCGGCTGTGTTATTAATTTTGCTAGTCTGAATTAGTAGTTTGTTAGAGGATCAAAGCGGTCTAGGATTGTTATAGGGGTGATAATATTTTTAAGTGCAGGAGTATTGTCCGGATTATAGAGGATTTTATAGGCCATAATCAGTTGGTTATACTGGATTAGGCTGGGTAGTTCAAGCCACCCAAGCTGATTTAGATTGATGCAATGATGTGTCCTAAAAGGCAGCCCAGTGGCAAACCTGGCAATGTGGTTGTAGCAAATTGAGAGTTTGTTAAGGACAGTCTTGTTTAAATTCGAGAGTAGAGGGGATGCATACAGAAGGGTTGAAAGAAGGTGAGAGTGAGCTATGGCAATTTTAGCTGGAGGGGTTAGGAAGGCTTTTATTCTGTAAAGTGACCCTAGTTTTTTATTGATGGTTTTGATAGTTTGGTTAACATGTAGGTCAAATTTTAGATTATTGTCTATGATGACACCTAATAGTTTTGTAGATGGGTCAGGGGAGATTATTGTGCCATTGTTTGATTTTATGGTAAAGGTGAAAGCGGTAGACCTATGTGTTGGTGAAAATAACAGCATTTTAGTTTTTTTGGGATTTAGGATCAGATGATGTTCAGAAAGCCAGTTTTCTATTGTATTAAAGGTGGTCTGGGTAGCTGACCATAACTCTACTGGAGATGTGGCTGAGCAAATCAGAGTAGAGTCATCAGCATATTGGATACAGCTGACTTTTGGGATGACAGTATAAAGGTTGTTAATGAAGATGGAGAACAGCAAGGGCCCTAGTATAGAGCCTTGTGGTACTCCAAGGGTGTTAGGTAGAAGGTTAGAGAGTTTGTTCTGCCAGAGGACAGCCTGCTGTCGACCATTCAGGTAGGACTGAAACCATTGGAGGGCTCCAGTATCTAGACAGAATGTTTGCAGGGTGTGGATTAAAAGTTGGTGATCAACCATATCGAATGCCTTCGAAAGATCCAAAAAGAGGGCTGAGGATATATAATTATTGTTGTGATTATGGTTTATAGTGTTAGTAAAGGCTAGGAGGGCTGAAGTAGTGCTGTGATGAGGACTGAAACCATGCTGAGTGTCTGCCATAAGGCGATTTTGGATTAGGTGGTGCATGAGTTGTCTATAAATACATTTTTCCATAATCTTTGCAAGTGGAGAGAGTATAGCTATTGGCCTATAATTGGAGAATTCAGTAGAGCTGCCTCCTTTGTGAAGTGGGATTACATAGGATATTTTCCAGATGGTGGGAATTTTAGCTTCTACTATGGTTCGATTGATTAGTATTGAGACGGGGTAAGCAATAGCATCAGCTGATTTTTGTAGGTACTCGGCAGGGAGCTGATCAGCAGAAAATGTAGTGGGTTTTAATTTTTTGATCAAGGTACGGATAAGTGAAGTGGTGACTGGTTGGAAGATGAACGCGAGTAGGTTTCTAGGGGTGCTACTTTCAGGACCAAGGGAGCTAGGAGGTAGTTGGCTAGCTAGGGCTTGAATTGTCTCAGTAAAGAATTGGTTAAAACTATCAGAAACATCTTCAGGGGTTTTATCAATAGTAGCAGCAGGGATTGGGGTTGAAGTTTGTCCAGGATGTAGTAGATTATTTAAACCTGCCCAAAACTTCTGAGGGTTATTTTGATTTACTGTCTGTAAATTACAGTAATATTGTTTTTTGTCTTGTAAAATTGATTTTTTGGTTTCGTTTCTGGATTGCCTGTATTTAATGTGATCTTGAGGGTATTTAGAAGAATGCCATAAAGCCCATGCTTTGTTTCTAAGGGTAATTTTGAGTTTAGACTCTATAGAAAGCCATGGTGCAGTTTTTGCCTTGGTTCTCTTTGAACGAACAGGTGCATGCAAATCAAGGATCTCAAGGAATTTGTTGTTAAAGTATGTTACTGCTTCCTCTAAGGGGAGGTGTTTTAGAATAGACCAATTACATGAGTTTAGTTTTTGTTGGAATTTGGCAGGGTCAAAGTTTTATTGTTTCTAACCTTTCTGAGTAAGGGTTGTTGGAAATTAATGGTTTTGTGCTTAATTACATATGTGAGAAGGTGATCGCTTAGGCCATTAATGAGGGTACCAGAGGTGTACAATTGGGGGTGACTGTTTATGAGTACCCAGTCAAGTATACTTTCTTTTTGGTTGGGTTTACCTATCCTGGTAGGGGTGGATATGATTTGTGTAAATGCATGCAGGTTAATATGGGTGGTTGGGGATTCTGAGGAACAGGTGCCCCAGTCTATGTTAAAGTCTGCAAGTAGTAGGGTTTCTTGGGGGTAGTGACATGATAGCCAGTGCAGGATATCTTCAAATGTAGATATATTGTTACCTAGGGGAATGTACATACAGATGATATTAATGCATTTATTTTTATTAAGTTGCAATTTGGTGGCAAGAATCTCTGAGTTATTAATCTGAGGAGGTTGTATTACATCTATGGTGACATTCAACTCAGATTTATAGAGTACAGCTACCCCCCCCTTCCTCGAAGCATGATCCAGCCTGTGTATGTTGTACCCAGGTGGTAACACTTCATTGTCTTTAGTGTTAGGTTTTAACCAGGTTTCAGATAAACAGAGAATCTCAGGGGAGTGGACATCCAGAAGTGCATGCAATTCATGTACCTTATTATTAATGCTTCTAATATTGAGATGACAGACTAGGAGAGAGTTAGTTGGCCTATTAATTGTAGGTTTGTAGCTTAGATTGCAAGTAGAGGGGGTATGTGTATCTGAAGTGAGCGGGCCAGGGTTGGGGTGAATATCACCACCAAGTATTAGGTTGAGTCTATACTTGGTGATGAACTTCAGGAATTTGTTTATTAGTTTGTGGTAGTGTTTGGATCTAGAGCTAATGTGCCTGGGGTTGAGATGTTAACAGACTGAACAAGATGTTGGATAGGATCTGGCACTGTAAGTATGGTTGAAGGTGGAAGGATTTACAGCTGGGGTGATAGTATGGCCTTTTGGGACCTGAAATCCCGTGCGAAACTGGTTTTCATACAAGGTAAGGAGGTATGGTGTGAACAAGAGGGGTAGTAAAGAG